>NC_053389.1:798417572-798717572 GCF_905171765.1 Bufo bufo
CGCCAAAAATGGTAAAATGTCACCCGACAATTGAAAATAAGAATTTTTTCAATTTAGGGCACTAAAATTGGTACTTTTTTGCATTAAAATGGCTATAAAATAGTCCTTGAAAAGGCTAGAGAGATGTAAAAGGCAGTAAAATGTGCTTAAGAGCATGGCAACAGCTCTGCAAACAAATGTGGATAAGGAAATAACTTAAAATAAAATAAAATAAGTAAAATTACAAATTATTAACCTGCAACTCAGAGAAGGAGGTGGATATCGAGTCGAAGGTTGAGGAGGCGGTTAATGTGGTGTTGTAGGTTAGTGGCGTCGCTAGAGGGGGACGAGGGGGGGCAATCGCCCCCCCTATGTTGTTCTTTGCCCCCCCCGGTTGCCCCCCCGCTGATTCCCCCAGGTGAATACTATCTAATGAGCACTTCCATTATGGAAGCGCTCATTAGTACCGAAGGACCAGGAAGTGGTGAACGCTCTGTACTTACCACTTCCTGGTCCCCGGCTGTCGGCTGTGCAGGGCTGCGCACAGCGTGAGGACGCTCTGTGACCTCACGCTGTGCGAGCCAGTTTAGAGCACAGTCGACTGAGGAGGGAGAAAATTGCAGGCGGCGTCCGTCCAGGAGCAGGAGAGGTAAGTGTTTTTTTTCTTTTATAAAAAATGTGGCTGCTGGGGGCATAATGGGGGCTAATTGGAGCCATATGGGGGCTAATAGGAGGCATATGTGGGCTAATTGGAGGCATATGGGGGCTAATTGAAGGCATATGGGGGCTATGGGGGCTAATTGGAGGCATAAGGGGGCAAATTGGAGGAATATGGGGGCTAATTGGAGGCATATGGGGGCTAATTGGAGGCATATGGGGGCTAATAGGAGGCATATGGGGGCTAATTGGAGGCCTATGGGGGCTAATAGGAGGCATATGGGGGCTAATTGGAGACATATGGGGGCTAATTGAAGGCATATGGGGGCTAATTGAAGGCATATGGGGCTAATTGGAGGCATATGGGGGCTAATAGGAGGCATATGGGGGCTAATTGGAGGCATATGGGGGCTAATTATGCATAATGGGGGCTAATTAGAGACACAATAGGGGCTAATTAGACTATTAGAGGTATATGGGAGCTAATGAGGCATATGGGGGCTAATGAGGCATATGGGCGCTAATAAGAGGCATATGGGGGCTAATGAGGCATATGGGGGCTAATAAGAGGCATAATGTGGGCTAATAAGAGGCATAATGGCTTATAATGGGGGCTAATGAGGCATAATGGGGGCTAATAAGAGGAATAATGGGGTCTAATGAGGCATAAGGGCTTATAATGGGTGCTAATGAGGCATAAGGGCTGATATAGAGGCTGATATGGGGGTGATAAGAGGCATACTGGGGACTAATAAGAGGAATAATGGGGGTTAATGAGGCATAAGGGCTTATAATGGGGGCTAATGAGGCATAAGGGCTGATATGAGAGGCATAATGAGGGCTAATGAGAGGCATAATAACAGTGTCATCAACAGATGCCCCCATAACAGTGCGCCTGCGGAAGCAAGCAGAGGACGGCACAGCAGACGACTGAATAGCTTCTTTTGTAAGTAAATTGTTTTATTATAAATGTATCCCTGCATACCGCAATTCTCTCGTATTTTGTAATATTACAAACCGGATTCCAAAAAAGTTGGGACACTATACAAATCATGAATAAAAACTGAATGCAATGATGTGGAGGTGCCAACTTCTAATATTTTATTCAGAATAGAACATAAATCACGGAACAAAAGTTGAAACTGAGAAAATGTACCATTTTAAGGGAAAAATATGTTGAATCAGAATTTCATGGTGTCAACAAATCCCCAAAAAGTTGGGACAAGGCCATTTTCACCACTGTGTGGCATCTCCCCTTATTCTTACAACACTCAACAGACGTCTGGGGACCGAGGAGACCAGTTTCTCAAGTTTAGAAATAGGAATGCTCTCCCATTCTTGTCTAATACAGGCCTCTAACTGTTCAATCGTCTTGGGCCTTCTTTGCTGCACCTTCCTCTTTATGATGCGCCAAATGTTCTCTATAGGTGAAAGATCTGGACTGCAGACTGGCCATTTCAGTACCCGGATCCTTCTCCTACGCAGCCATGATGTTGTGATTGATGCAGAATGTGGTCTGGCATTATCTTGTTGAAAAATGCAGGGTCTTCCCTGAAAGAGATGACGTCTGGATGGGAGCATATGTTGTTCTAGAACCTGAATATATTTTTCTGCATTGATGGTGCCTTTCCAGACATGCAAGCTGCCCATGCCACACGCACTCATGCAACCCCATACCATCAGAGATGCAGGCTTCTGAACTGAGCGTTGATAACAACTTGGGTTGTCCTTGTCCTCTTTGGTCCGGATGACATGGCGTCCCAGATTTCCAAAAAGAACTTCGAATCGTGACTCGTCTGACCACAGAACAGTCTTCCATTTTGCCACACTCCATTTTAAATGATCCCTGGCTCAGTGAAAACGCCTGAGCTTGTGGATCTTGCTTAGAAATGGCTTCTTCTTTGCACTGTAGAGTTTTAGCTGGCAACGGCGGATGGCACGGTGGATTGTGTTCACTGACAATGGTTTCTGGAAGTATTCCTGAGCCCATTCTGTGATTTCCTTTACAGTAGCATTCCTGTTTGTGGTGCAGTGTCGTTTAAGGGCCCGGAGATCACGGCCATCCAGTATGGTTTTACGGCCTTGACCCTTACGCACAGAGATTGTTCCAGATTCTCTGAATCTTCGGATGATGTTATGCACAGTTGATGATGATAGATGCAAAGTCTTTGCAATTTTTCGCTGGGTAACACCTTTCTGATATTGCTCCACTATCTTTCTGCGCAACATTGTGAGAATTGGTGAACCTCTACCCATCTTGGCTTCTGAGAGACACTGCCACTCTGAGAAGCTCTTTTTATACCCAATCATGTTGCCAATTGACCTAATTAGTGTTAATTGGTCTTCCAGCTCTTAGTTATGCTCAAATTTACTTTTTCCAGCCTCTTATTGCTACTTGTCCCAACTTTTTGGGGATTTGTTGACACCGTGAAATTTTGAATCAACGTATTTTTCCTTTAAAATGATACAGTTACTCGGATTAAACGTTTGATCTGTCATCTACGTTCTATTACAAATAAAATATTGACATTTGCCATCTCCACATCATTGCATTCAGTTTTTATTCACAATTTGTTTAGTGTCCCAACTTTTTTGGAATCCGGTTTGTATTTATATATACTTATTTTGTTTTTGCCCCCCCATTTTTGACTGTGGTATCTTTGTGCCCCCCCCCCCCCTATATATTGTTCCTAGAGTCGCCACTGTTGTAGGTGGAGACAGCAATGGAGGAGGAGGAGGTAGCCAACAATGTTTATTTTTTATTTTTTATTGGGGTAGGTAGCCCCCAAAATATTGGGACAAATAAAAAAAAAGAAAACAAAGAATCATTTCACTTGACTTGAGTACAAGAATGTATGTTTGATGGTGGTATAAATGTCTATTCTGCACAAGGTACGGACAAGTCTTGTGGGATCCATGCCTGGTTCATTTTAATGAACGTGAGCTTGTCCACATTGGCTGTGGACAGGTGGCTGTGCTTGTCTGTGATGACGCCCCCTGCCGTGCTAAACACACGTTTAGATAATACCCTGTCTGCAGGGCAGGCTAACACCTCCAAGGCGTAAAGGGCAAGCTCAGGCCATGTGCCCAATTTGGAGACCCAGAAGTTGAAGGGGGCCGAACCGTCATTCAGCACGTGTAGGCGTATGCACACATACTGCTCCACCATGTTGGTGAAATGCTGCCTCCACGTTCCATATCAGCTGGTGGTGCTGGTTGTTGTGGCGTGCTGACAAAGCTTTTCCACATTTAGGCCATGCTAACCCTGCCTTCTTAGGTGCTGGCGGTGCCCCAGCTGCGTTGGTGACCTCTTCCTCGTCTTCCTCGTAAACATGGTTCCTCCTCCTCCATCTCCTCGCCTTGTGCTTCCACTGTGCCCCCGCTGTCAGGTGGGAATGCCATGAGCATGTAATCGCTCATGTGTGCCAGGCTGCCCAGAGGCAACGAAAAGCTGTCCTCTGTGGGAGGTGTATCGTCTGTGTCCTGTGTATCCCCCCAGCCACGCACCAGTGATGGCCATGAGCTGGTCTGGGTGCCACCCTGCTGTAAACATGGTTCCTCCTCCTCCATCTCCTCATCCTCCACCTCCTCATCCTCCAGAAGTGTGCCCTGGCTGGACAATTGTGTACCTTGGGTTTGTGGGTGCAGGAACCCACCCTCAGAGCCACTTGGGAAAGACTGGCCGGAAACCCTACAAAATGATCCCTCTTACTCCTTCTCCTCCTCCTGTGCCACATCCTCTTCCATCATCGCCAGGAGCGTTTTTTTCAAGGAGGCATAGAAGTGGGATAGTAACGCTGAGAACGGCGTTATCGGCACTGGCCATGTTGGTGGAGTACTCGAAACAGCGCAACAAGGAACACAGGTCTCGCATGGAGGCCCAGTCATTGGTGGTGAAGTGGTGCTGTTCCGCCGAGCAACTCACCCGTGCGTGCTGCAGCTGAAACTCCACTATCGCCTGCTGCTGCTCGCACAGTCTGGCCAGCATGTGCAAGGTGGAGTTCCACCTTGTGGGCACGTTGCATATGAGGCGGTGAGCGGGAAGGCCGAAGTTACACTGCAGCGCTGACAGGCGAGCTGCAGCAGGGTGAGAACGCCGAAAGCGCGCACAGACGGCCCGCACTTTATGCAGCAGCTCTAACATGTCGGGGTAATTTTCAAGGAATCTGTGCACCACCAAATTCAGCACATGCGCCAGGAAAACTGGCTAGTCCCAGAGCTGCTACGAGATTTCGCCCATTATTGCACACCACCAGGCCGGGCTTGAGGCTGACTGTCACAAACCACTCATCGGTCTGTTGTTCAAGGCCCGTCCACAGCTTCTGCGCGGTGTGGGGTTTGTCCCCCAAACAGATAAGTTTTAAAACTGCCTGCTGTCGTTTACCCCTGGCTGTGCTGAAGTTGGTGGTGAAGGTGATACGCTGACCGGATGAGGAGCCGGTAGAGGATGAGGAAGCGGAGTAGGAGGAGGAAGCAACAGGAGGCAAACTGAAGCGCCCTGCAATCCTCGGTGGTGGAAGGACATGCGCCAAACTGCTATCCGCCTCAGGCCCAGCCACCACTGCATTTACCCAGTGTGCTGTTATAAAGATAATAATGGCCCTGACCGTGCTTACTGGTCCACGTATACGTAGTCAGGTGCACCTTGCCACAGATGGCATTGCGCAGTGCTCACCTGATTTTGTCCCCTACTTGGTTGTCAAGGGAAGGGATGGCTCGCCTTGAAAAGTTGTGGCGGCTGGGCATGACGTACTGTGGGACAGTCACCGCCATAAGGCCTTTAAAGCTATCCGTCTCCACCAGACGGAATGACAGCATTTCAAAGGTAAGTAATTTAGAAATGCTGGCAGGTGGGTGGGTAGGGGGGTACTTCCTCTTCCTCTCCAGCGTTTGGGATATGGAGAGCTGAACGCTTCCGTGTGACATTGTGGAGATGCTTGGTGACCCAGGTGTTGGTGTTGCTGGCAGATCCTCTGTTTATGGGGTGCCAGGTGGCACTGTCACTCCAGAGGTGGATAAAGAGGCCGCGACTGCAGCAAAAGAGGAAGAAGGAGGAGCCAGAGACCTTTCTTGGTTTTTGAGGTGTCTACTCCACTGCAGCTCATGCTTTGCACGTAAATGCCTGGTCATGCAGGTTGTGCTCCGGTTGAGAACGTTTATGCCTCGCTTCAGGCTCTGATTGCACAGCATGCAAACCACTCGTGTCTTGTCGTCAGCACATTGTCTGAAGAACTGCCACGCCAGGGTACTCCTTGGAGCTGGCTTTGGTGTGCTCGGTCCCTTTCTGCGGTGGGCAGTAGGAGGCGTACTGTCTAGAGGACTGCCGCTCCGCTTTTGCACCCTTCTCCCTCTTCTGCTGTGCTGGTGGCTCTGTGCAACCACCGCCTCTTCCTCTGAACTACATCAGTCACTCGCATGACCTTGATTCCATGTGGGGTCGAGGACCTCATCGTCCTCTACACCATCTTCCACCCAGTCTTCACCCCTGACTTCCTTGTCGGTCTGCACGCTTTCGAAAGCCCCAGCAGTTGGCACCTGTGTTTCGTCATCATCCGAGACATGCTGCGATGGTCCTCCCATGTACTCATCTTGAAAAATAAGTGGTTGGGCATCGGTGCACTCAATCTCTTCCACTTCTGGGGCAGGGCTAGGTGGATGGCCCTGGGAAACCCTGCTAACAGAGTCATCAAAAAGCAGAAGAGACTGCAGCATGACTTGGGGCTCAGACTGCTTGGCTGATTTGCAAGGGGGTGAGGTGAAAGACTGATGGACATCGGCTGCAGGGGCCACCTGTGTTTTTTCAGCAGGAGGCTGGATGGGAGACAATGTGAAGGAACTGAATCCACTGTCAGCAACCCAATCTACTATTGCCTGTACTTGTTCAGGCCTCACCATTCGTAGAGCAGCATTAGGCCCGACCAAATACCACTGCAGGTTTTGTCGCCTACTCGCACCTGAGGAAGGGGTTTCACTTTTGCTTGTAGCTGGCACAGATCGACCACGTCCTCTCCCTGTAACAGGAGCTCCACCAGCAGCACCACGACCTGGGCCACGTCCCTTATTTGACGCTCTCCTCATATTTTTTGTATTTAGGATCTTGCCCTAAATGGGTGTTTAATTAATAGTAGAATATAACGACAGTATGTAAAGGGTGTATCTCACACGGCCTGAACCAGACTAGGCCTAAATTAAAGATTTCTTTGCACAAAATGGCTGTATTTCAAATGCCTAATTCTAACCCCTGTATGTATAGTGGGGATCACAAACGCCCTGAATCAGTGTAGGCCTGAAGTAAATATATCTTTGCACAAATAGGCAGTATTTCAAATGGCTGTATTTCAAATGCCTGATTTAAACCCCTGTATGTAGAGGTGGTATCTCACAGGGCCTGAACCTCTGTAGGCCTGAATTCAATATTGGTGCACCAAATGGCGGTATTTAAAATCTCTGAATGTAACCCAAATGTATTAAGGGTGTATCTCACAATGACATCTGCATCAAAGGCTGCCAACTACATTTTTGGAGCCCAAACAACTGTTTGTTTAACAACTGAATTTGACAGCAGTATATAAGCCTGTAATTTCACACGTGCTGATGCTGCAAGGCCTGAAAATAGTGTTTTTTGTCAAATAAGTGTGTTTTTCAAACCCCAGAAAAGTGTATTTCTAGCTTAAATTGCACACTGACTAATACAGATGTTGTAGATTGCCCAAAAAGTCTTTTTTTGCTAACAGAATATGAATGCTGTACATATTAAACTTGAATTTAACACTTGCAGATCTGGAAAATACTGTTTTTTGGGGGGGAAAAGTGTGTTTTTCAAACCCCAGAAAATGATGGGTGTATTTCTACCTTAAATTGCACACTGACTAATACAGATGTTGTAGTTTGCCCCCCAAAAATGGTGATTTGCATTGTCCCAAAAGCTCAGATGCAGTGCTGGTGCACTGAGCATGCATAAAATGGCCGCCGCCGCCACCCACCTAACTAACAGAATTCTAAAAGTTAGTATTTTTGGTCAATGAGCTCAGGGCAGGGTAAAACGATTGTGTCCTGCACCCACACAACTATTTGTCTGTAGATCGCTGAGTTAGATTCTCTCCTATTCTCTCCCTGAAATCACAAGTCCAGCAGCATCTTCTCTCTACACTTGTAACAGCAGAGTGACGTGCAGCGCTACGTGACTCAAGCTTATATAGAGCCTGGGTCACATGCTGCTCTGGCCAATCACAGCCATGCCATTAGTAGGCATGGCTGTGATGGCCTCTTGGGGCAAGTAGTATGACGCTTGTTGATTGGCTGCTGTGCAGCCTTTAAAAAAGCGGCAAGAAAGCGCGGAACACCGAACCCGAACTTTTACGAAAATTTTTGAATTTGGGTCCCGGGTCCAAAAATCCTAAAGTTCGGTACGAACCCGAACTTTACAGTTCGGGTTCGCTCAACCCTAATGATAATTATTTTTATTTGGAAAGTGGATAAAACCTCCCACTAATCAGTTATAGAAGAATTGAATTGTAACAAATGGAACATTTACAGGCCACATTGATCCCTTCTCCGTGGTATTTCTTTAATTTGAATTTATCTGTAAAAAATGACTGCATCGTAACGAGTACACATTTTAACCACCTCAGCCCCCATAGCTTAAACACCCTTAATGACCAGGCCACTTTTTACACTTCTGACCTACACTACTTTCACCGTTTATTGCTCGGTCATGCAACTTACCACCCAAATGAATTTTACCTCCTTTTCTTCTCACTAATAGAGCTTTCATTTGGTGGTATTTAATTGCTGCTGACATTTTAACTTTTTTTGTTATTAATCGAAATTTAACGATTTTTTTGCAAAAAAATGTCATTTTTCACTTTCAGGTGTAAAATTTTGCAAAAAAAACGACATCCATATATAAATTTTTCTCTAAATTTATTGTTCTACATGTCTTTGATAAAAAAAAAATGTTTGGGTAAAAAAAAAATGGTTTGGGTAAAAGTTATAGCGTTTACAAACTATGGTACAAAAATGTGAATTTCCGCTTTTTGAAGCAGCTCTGACTTTCTGAGCACCTGTCATGTTTCCTGAGGTTCTACAATGGCCAGACAGTACAAACACCCCACAAATGACCCCATTTCGGAAAGTAGACACCCTAAGGTATTCGCTGATGGGCATAGTGAGTTCATAGAACTTTTTATTTTTTGTCACAAGATAGTGGAAAATGATGATTATTTTTTTTTTCTTACAAAGTCTCATATTCCACTAACTTGTGACAAAAAATAAAAACTTCCATGAACTCACTATGCCCATCAGCGAATACCTTGGGGTGTCTTCTTTCCAAAATGGGGTCACTTGTGGGGTAGTTATACTGCCCTGGCATTCTAGGGGCCCAAATGTGTGGTAAGTTGTTTGAAATCAAAATCTGTAAAAAATGGCCGGTGAAATCCGAAAGGTGCTCTTTGGAATATGGGACCCTTTGCCCACCTAGGCTGCCAAAAAGTGTCACACATGTGGTATCTCCGTACTCAGGAGAAGTTTGGGAATGTGTTTTGGGGTGTCATTTTACATATACCCATGCTGGGTGAGATAAATATCTTGGTCAAATGCCAACTTTGTATAAAAAAATGGGAAAAGTTGTCTTTTGCCAAGATATTTCTCTCACCCAGCATGGGTATATGTAAAATGACACGTCAAAACACATTGCCCAACTTCTCCTGAGTACGGAGATACCACATGTGTGACACTTTTTTGCAGCCTAGGTGGGCAAAGGGGCCCACATTCCAAAGAGCACCTTTCGGATTTCACCGGTCATTTTTTACACATTTTGATTTCAAACTTCTTACCACACATTTGGGCCCCTAGAATGGCAGGGCAGTATAACTACCCCACAAGTAACCCCATTTTGGAAAGAAGACACCCCAAGGTATTCCGTGAGGGGCATGGCGAGTTCCTAGAATTTTTTATTTTTTGTCACAAGTTAGCGGAAAATTAAGTTTTTTTTCGTTTTTTTTTTTTTTCTTACAAAGTCTCATATTCCACTAACTTGTGACAAAAAAAAAACTTCTATGAACTCACTATGCCCATCAGCGAATACCTTGGGGTGTCTTCTTTCCAAAATGGGGTCACTTGTGGGGTAGTTATACTGCCCTGGCATTCTAGGGGCCCAAATGTGTGGTAAGTTGTTTGAAATCAAAATCTGTAAAACATGGCCGGTGAAATCCGAAAAGTGCTCTTTGGAATATGGGCCCCTTTGCCCACCTAGGCTGCAAAAAAGTGTCACACATGTGGTATCTCCGTACTCAGGAGAAGTTGGGGAATGTGTTTTGGGGTGTCATTTTACATATACCCATGCTGGGTGAGATAAATATCTTGGTCAAATGCCTACTTTGTATAAAAAAAATGGGAAAAGTTGTCTCTTGCCAAGATATTTCTCTCACCCAACTTCTCCTGAGTACGGAGATACCACATGTGTGACACTTTTTTGCAGCCTAGGTGGGCAAAGGGGCCCATATTCCAAAGAGCACCTTTCGGATTTCACTGGTCATTTTTTTACACATTTTGATTTCAAACTTCTTACCACACATTTGGGCCCCTAGAATGCCAGGACAGTATAACTACCCCACAAGTGACCCCATTTTGGAAAGAAGACACCCCAAGGTATTTCGTGATGGGCATAGTGAGTTCATGGAAGTTTTTATTTTTTGCCACAATCTTTCATGGACTCAATTTGCCCCTCAACGAATACCTTGGGGTGTCTTCTTTCCAAAATGGTGTTATTTGTGGGGTGTTTGTACTGCCCTTGCATTTGAGGGTCTCCGCAATCATTACATGTATGACCAGCATTAGGAGTTTCTGCTATTCTCCTTATATTGAGCATACGGGTAATGAGATTTTTTTTTTCCGTTCAGCCTCTGGGCTGAAAGAAAAAAATGAACGGCACAGATTTCTTCATTCGCATCGATCAATGTGGATGAAAAAATCTCTGCCAAAAAAAGAAAAAGGAGGGGAAAGGCGTCTGCCAGGACATAGGAGCTCCGCCCAACATCCATACCCACTTAGCTCGTATGCCCTGGCAAACCAGATTTCTCCATTCACATCAATCGATGTGAATGAATAAATCATTGCCGGGATTTTTTTTTTTATATATACAAAGTGTTTGCCAAAGTATATGAACACCACCACCTCCTCAGCTCATATGCCTCGGCAAACGTATCTTTTACACCGACTTGCGTGTAATCTGACAGCAGCGCAATGCTTCTGTCAGAATGCACATCAGTGCTGCAGCTAGTCGATCGGTTGGTCCACCTGGAAGGTAAAAAAAAACAAAACAAAAAAGAAAAAAACAGGCCGCAACGCAATAAATTTATTAACTTTTGAACAGAACATATAAACTTTTTTAAACTTTTTTAACTGAACGTTAACTTTTTTACTTACCGGTAATTTTTTTTTTTGTTTCGTTTTTTTTTACCTTTATAGAACAAACCTCTCCTTCCCCATGGGACAATGTGCAAAGCGCAAATCGCCCAAAGATGTGGCGAAGTACGTTATGCACTTTATCCCAGGTGAAAGGAGAGGTTTGCAGCAGCTGTGAGTAAAAGGGCCCTAATAGCCCTGTGTGCCTGTCCTGTGAGATGCAATCCCTATGCTAGGTGTACCTGTGTGTGGTACTTCCGGAAACACTCTCCATAGCATAGGGCAGGGTGGTCAGGACAGTCAGGACACAAATAGCGGGTGTCACGCCTTATTCCACTCCTGCTACAGACACGACATCTTTTTCGGGGTGATGGTTGGGTTGAGGTACCAGGAACGACACTGGGAAAATGTCGCTCGTGTAGACGGCTAACTACACTGGTGGATGGGGCCACGGAACCTTCTGGATACAGGAGGTTCTCGATGATCTCTTCCTGGAATTTGAGGAAGGATCGTGTTCTCCCAGCCTTACTGTAGAGAACAAAACTATTGTACAGAACCAATTGAATTAAATATACAGACACCTTCTTATACCAGCGTCTGGTGCGTCGGGAAACTAAATACGGAGACAACATCTGGTCATTGAAGTCCACCCCTCCCATGAGCAAATTATAGTCGTGGACTGAGAGGGGCTTTTCAATGACACGGGTTGCTCGCTCAATTTGTATTGTCGTGTCTGCGTGAATGGAGGAGAGCATGTAAACGTCACGCTTGTCTCTCCATTTCACCGCGAGCAGTTCTTCGTTACACAAGGCATCCCTCTCCTCCCTTGCAAGACGGGTGGTAACGAGCCGTTGGGGGAAGCCCACGCGACTAGTTCGCGCGGTGCCACAGGCGCAAATCCGTTCTAGAAACAAATGCCTAAAGAGGGCCACACTTGTGTTGAAATTGTCCACATAAAGATGGTACCCCTTGCCAAATAAGGGTGACACCAAGTCCCAGACTGTCTTCCCACTGCTCCCCAGGTAGTCAGGGCAACCGACCGGCTCCAGGGTCTGATCTTTTCCCTCATAGATCCGAAATTTGTGGGTATAGCCTGTGGCCCTTTCACAGAGCTTATACAATTTGACCCCATACCGGGCACGCTTGCTTGGGATGTATTGTTTGAAGCCAAGGCGCCCGGTAAAATGTATTAGGGACTCGTCTACGCAGATGTTTTGCTCTGGGGTATACAAATCTGCAAATTTCTGGTTGAAGTGGTCTATGAGAGGCCGAATTTTGTGGAGCCGGTCAAAAGCTGGGTGGCATCTGGGACGGGAGGTGGTGTTGTCGCTAAAATGCAGGAAACGGAGGATGGCCTCAAATCGTGCCCTGGACATAGCAGCAGAGAACATGGGCATGTGATGAATCGGGTTCGTGGACCAATATGACCGCAATTCATGCTTTTTAGTTAGACCCATGTTGAGGAGAAGGCCCAGAAAAATTTTAATTTCGGAAACTTGGACTGGTTTCCACCGGAAAGGCTGGGCATAAAAGCTTCCCGGGTTGGCGGATATAAATTGTGTGGCATACCGATTTGTTTCTGCCACGACTAAGTCCAAGAGCTCCGCAGTCAAGAACAGCTCAAAAAAACCTAGGGCCGAACCGATCTGAGCCGTCTCAACCCGAACTCCAGACTGGGCGGTGAAAGGGGGAACTAATGGTGCGGCTGAAGTTGGTGACTGTCAATCAGGATTTGCCAGCACCTCAGGGACTCTAGGGGGTCTACGGGCCTGTCTGTGCGGTGGCTGCAACTACTGCACGTGCCACCGTACCAGCTTCAACTGCCCTTCTGGTGCTCGCCACGTCACCATGTTGTACGGCAGTGCTGGTACTAGGTCAGGGAGGGCTGCGCTGCTGGTGTATGCCTCACCACGTGATCCGACAGCGCCAGCCCCACTCTGCTGCTCTTGAAGCGGATCCTGCGCAACCTGTGGTCTAGCGACACGGGGCCGGGTACGCCTGGTTCTATCAGGGACCTCCACCTCCTCGTCCGAACTTTGGGTCAGAGAGCCACTGCTTTCTACAGGTTCATATTCTGACCCGCTAGATTCGTCAGATGAGGGTTCCCATTCCTCATCCGACTGGGTCAGAATCCTGTAGGCCTCTTCAGAAGAATACCCCCCGTTTGACATTTGGACTACTAAATTTAGGGGTATTCCCTGAGACTACCCAAGAAAAAAAGCAAGCCTGTCTTACAAAGGGGAGGCTAGCGAAGTACCGAAGGCCGCTGCGGTTGATAAAAAATATCAAAACTGTTTTTTTTATCGCCGCAGTGCGTGTAAAATGAATGTACAGTGATCAAAAAAAAATATCTTTTTTGTCACTGCGGCGGGGCGGGCGTGGGTGAACGCACGTGTGGGCGACCGATCAGGCCTGATCGGGCAAACACTGCGTTTTGGGTGGAGGGTGAGCTAAGGTGACACTAATACAATTATAGATCTGACTGTGATCAGTTTTGATCACTTACAGATACTATAAAAGTACAAATGCTGATTAGCGATACGCTAATCAGCGAATCAGTGACTGCGGTGCGGTGGGCTGGGCGCTAACCGATCGCTAACTACCTAACCAAGGGGCCTAAACTATCCTAAAACCTAACAGCCAATACTAGTGAAAAAAAAAAGTGACAGTTTACACTGATCACTTTTTGTCTTTCACTAAGTGATTGACAGGGGGCGATCAAGGGGTTAATTTGGATGATGGGGGTGATGGAAGGTGATCTGGGGCTAAGGGTAGTGTTTGGTGGGTACTCACAGTGATGTCTGCTCCTCTGCTGGAACCAACCGACGAAAAGGACCAGCAGAGGAGCAAACAAGCCATTTAACACATCATATTTACTAATATGATGTGTTATGTGGCTTCTGATTCGTTTTTTTGAAAATCGTCAGCCTGCCAGCCAATGATCGTTGCTGGCAGGCTGGTGACGAACTTGTCCTCTAACTTTTGCCGGCCCGCGATGCGCATGCGCGGGCCGGCTTGGAGCCAAATCTTGCGTCTCGCGAGATGACACGTATATGCGTGACTGTGCGCAGCGCTGCCGCCTCCGGAACGCGATCCTGCGTTAGGCGGTCCGGAGGTGGTTAAAGAGGTCGACTCAAACAGCCCTACGGGCGAATTAAGTGAGTGAAGAGAAATTGTTCAGAAGAGACAACTCTAAAAGAACAACTAGGGGTTTTGCAAAAAAGGTTCAAGTAAAAAGTATATACATCTGGTCTGATTAAAGGCACTATGGAGAGGGTTATGAAATAAAGCCAACTTGATTGTTTGAAACCCCAGGCTCAAATGAAAGATTTAGGAACTCATTATTTAATTTCATCACTATGTATAACCCTAAACATAAACTTATTAAAAGAACCCTACAGAAACATTGGTCCATCCTACAAAAGGACCCGAGTATTGGTGGGGCGCTCCAAAAAACACTGAATATTACTTTCCGTAGAACACGCACCTTAAAGAACCTGATAGCCCTTTCATGCCCGAAAATTCATGCGAATATCCTTCAATCTGGTCAGGGCCATAAAGACAAAAATAGATGTCCAGAAACTAAGGGGTCATTCAAATGTGGTTCTAGATGTTGTAAATGTTGTGACACCATCTCTAATGAAATCAGTGAGGTCACAATTACAAATACAGGGGAATCCATTCAATTGAAACACTATATGAGCTGCAATTCAAGTAATGTAGTGTACATGTTGGAAGGTCCCTGCGGCCTACATACAGTACATAGGCCGCACCACTCAAATGCTCAGAGAAAGACTTAACCAACATTGCTCAAATATCACTCGACAATACATGAAACACAGTCTCCAAATGGTCTCCAAACATTTTTATAACATTCATGACAGAGACCCCAGCCTGTTAAAATTAACCCTCATCGACTGGATACCACATTCATATTTACATGTTCTGGATATTTAAGTTTAACTGCCTGGTCCCGTTTGGATTCAATGAGGCATTGGAATACAGCAACTATTAAACCCATCCGGGAGTATTAGCTTCCAGAACAACCCCCACCCCTCTCCCACATATCAGGTTCTTTAGCTCCTATAGGGTCCTTTTATACGAGATCGTTTTTTCTGCAATGTCTACTACCTATAGATATTGTAGCACCAATCTCCCTCTCTATTACCGTAATTCTATTTAGATGACAGTTTCACTAATGTGTAAAGACCAGGTCCCCAAAAAAAGATTTTTACATACCAGGAATATTTTATACACTCCTAGGTATGTGCATATATACACATGAGCGTACATATATATATACACATAGGTGTATAGAGGTGTTTGATTTAGAGTTCTAGGTGCACATATATACAGTAATTAACACAGACTGTGCAGAATACATAATACTTTAATAGTGAAGAATATGGTACAGTACATAAATCCCATTGCTTAAAGAAGTAAGATTTGGACTGTTTGTGATCAACTTTGACATCCAACAACTTCAAGTTCATCAGCAACGGCAGCAAAGTCATTACAGAGGGCTTGATGCTTAGGGTTTTGGCACTCTCTGTCATTTGGCCACCACTCGAGCCAAGAATCACTGTCCAGGACATAGGTGTAGCTGAGGAAATAGAGAGTACATAGTCAACATTTGTTGATTCTATCATAGAGTTGACCAACCAGTGAATCCTTGACTCCAACCTCAATGGTCAGACCTCTCACTTACCCTGATGTCTCTGTGTGAAATACATTATGGAAGGAGCCATAGATGATGTAATCTTTTCCTGTCTCCAAACCCAAATTTTCTCGACACTTGATGTGGCTGATAAAGGTCCGTTGCTTGCCCTTGGCATCTTCATCCGTTCCTAGGGTATATAAGATGAAATTAGTAGCGATGAGATGGCAAAATTGGTTCAAAAGTTAAAGCTGGAGCTTTAGATGTTATAATAATGACATAAGATGTGCAAATTGATCCAACCAAATTCAGAATTGTTCTGGCATTAGGGTACACTGGGTGAAACTTTTTGCCCATTATATTTTCTGAACTGATGGATTGGGTGGGTTGACACTATTGGCAGCTTCTCAGTACCATTTTCATGCCGATTACACCTATTTTAGCCTATTTTCTAAGAGTTGCTGTTTAGAGATATGCTTTACAGCAGCACATGAGCTATAGTAGACTTGAGATGTCAACTGATTTCTATGGGCATGCTCTGTGACCTGAACAGTGGTGATTGTTCAGGAAGGGGGAAGAGGTGAGCTGCGACCATCATCTCTTATGAATGATAGTTACTATCTTATAGGTATCCTGCCTGTGATGATAATGAAGTGACTGCTGAGAAGTAAGCACTACAGAACAGGAAGCTTATTATGAAACTTATTGGTAAGTGATAACTAAAAAAAAATCTGGTTTTTCTTTAAATAGATATAGAGATATAGTGGCAAAATTCAAAAATTTCACCAAGAATTATTTTAAAAAATTAATATAAAAATTTGAGACACTTTCTGATGACACATTACTTTATCCATCGAGAAAACTTAAAGAGGACCTTTTACCTATTTTTATTTGTTAAACTAAGTACCTTTACAAGCGGCGTACACTCCAATAATGCTCTTATAACTTCTCTTTTGTTCAAATGCCTCTCGGCTACTCCACTGTGCTCCGTTCTGTTTCCGTGGCCTGTATGCTAATAGATAGCATCGGTACAGGGAGGAGAAGATGCCAGCGCTTCTCAGTGGGCGTCTCCTTCTCCTTAGCTTTGGTGCAGTCCAATTGCAATGGAACGCATCACAGCCAGGAAGTAAAAAACAGCTCACCATCTTACTGGCTGTGATATGGTCCGCTGCAATTGGAATGCGCCACATCCAAGGAGAAGGAGACGGCCACTGAGAAGCGCTGGCATCTTCTCCTCCCTGTACCGATGCTATCTATTAGCATACAGGCCACGGAAACAGAACGGGGGCACAGCTGGGAAGCCGAGGGGCGTTTGAAAAAAAGAAAAGTTATAGCGGCATCAGCGGGGAGTACCCCGCTGGTAAAGGTACTTAGTTTTAAAAAAAAAACTGACAGGTCCTCTTTAACAAGTCTTTTAATTATTTATATATTTTTTTTGCTGGGTAGCTTTCCTTCGCCCCATTTTGGGGTACATAGAACTTATATATTAAATTTCCAAGATTTAAATACTTATGGATTATTTTCTGGAAAGTTTATCAGTATATGATTGGTGTGGGTCCGATACCCGGGACCCCGCCAATCTGTTTGATAAGGCATCTGCGCATCCTTTTGCAGCCCACCAGGCACAGTGTTGTACATTGTATAGTCACTGTGCTTGGTATAACAGCTTAGTTCCATTAATTTCAATGGGGCTGAGCTGGGCCTAGGCCTGGGCTTTGGCCATGTGGCCGATGGACGTGATGTCACCTGGCCTAGGGAATGCTGAGAAAAGGATGCTGCGCTATTGCGAGCGCCGCTTCTTTCTCAAATACTGTAGCTGATCGGTGGCGTCATCATTATTTAAGTATCGAAAATCCCCTTTAAGTTATATCATGAGTCCAAATCAGTTCTCATGGCTCATAATAACTTCCAGAAATTATAGAAAGATAGAAATATAGGTGTTATATAATATATTATCTATAGAAAGAACCTTATCTCAAACAGATCTGGATAACACTCCTTGGTCATTTGGGACTCATCCATGGCAAAATATTTCTTCTAGCCCTGCCCCAAGTTCTTCACAAACCCAAATCTCTTTTCCCGCTCACTCCTAACATGGGAAGAATTTTAAATTTTTAACGCATTTGTTGGTGGATGGGAGAATTTGGTGGATGGTATAAATTTCTATGACCTCAGTGACCTGCATCGAATCAGTCCTGGAAATAGTTTCTTGCTTAGAGATTTAGTTGTTGTACATCACATTCAACGTTACCTCTCTTGAAGACCTCTTTAATGTGCATTTCATATGTGTCATAGTCCTTTTCATAATGTATCTCAAGAACCACCGCCTTGAACACTGTGTAGATGAGGAAACAGTGAAATTAGCCATTACTTTTAACTAATAAGAAGTAAAAACAAAACTAAAAATGCAATCACTGTAGTGGTATATGGAATAAGAAAGTGATGGACTCTGTGGTGGGGGAACTACAGAGAACTCTGTGCTGTATATCTGGTAGTAGTGCAATATAAAGAACTCTTAGGACCCTTTTACAACAGTGATAGAAGGGTCATACAAACTCTTATTCCCAATAATTGACATGTGCAGAGGCACCGGAATAATACCACAGAGAAAAGATAATACCCACAGCAGATATAACCATGGGACTTCATAGTTAAAGTTAAAATGGGGCCTCCTTCAATTTATCGATCCCCATTTCAGAGTCATTCCTAAACAAAGGATTGAGGAACAGTCTGCAATTCCTGCTAACATGGTAGTTATGCCCATACTAAGATCCCTCTAAAGCATCGGTCTCATTCAGAAGTGTACTCATAGTGATTGCAGAGGTAGCAGTCACATCTGGGCCCTGGTTCCTGAGCAGGCCCAATGGCCCCTCTGGCACATAAGACACCCAAATTATACATGATCCATGGCCGGTGAGGACGCTCTGATACAGTAATCCATTGGCCCCCAGATGCTTCTACCTCCGGTCTGAAACTTTTCATAATTCTCTTAAATCTACAATAAACTACTCATTTACTATGGTAGTGTAACTCTCCATCTGTTGTAAAATTGCAGGGCATGTTAAGAGTTGAACTTTCATAATAACTAGAGGGTCACTCTTTGGAGAACACTCCCCAATGGTATCCCCTTGTTTGTTAGTGTAACAGCGGCTGCTGTGCGCCGCTGTTCCCCTGCTTACCGCCACGGTCCCGGGCGCAGTGTTCAGCCGCTGCTTCCCATTCACCGCTGCAGACCTGGGCTCTCTGTGTGGGTGCTATTGTTCTGGGATCCGCTCCACAATTTTCTCTCAGCCCTGGCCACAGAATGCTTGCTGCTTGTTTCATGCAGCACTTCCTTAAGGGCCGGAGCCCGTGACTTTCTGGTCTTTATGGGTTAGGTCATGTGACCTCACTGACCTATCCTAGCCCTCCTGCGCATATATAAGTGGCTCAGCCCCCTTCCCAGATGCCTCAGTGTCAAGGTCCTTGTGCCCTACTAAGGTTCCGGTTTTCAGCTTGTGTTCTTATGTTCGTGACTCGTATCTGTATTCCTGTTATATCCCTACCCGCTTGCCTTGACTCTCCTGTTGCCGACTCGGATTGCCTGACCTGTCCCTGTGCCACCTGCCCTGACCTTTTACCTGTCTGACTACGCCTCTGATACCTCCTGGTCCACCTGGACCAGCTGCCTCATGTGTCTATCCTCCTCAAGAGGCAGCGACCTGGTGTTCCCCTCTGGAAATTCTATCCTCACCATCAGGGGTACTATGAAGATCCAGGGGTTCACTTAAACAACACCCTTAGAGGAGGTAGGACACGTGTCACAGTGGGTTAACACCCGCTGGTTCGTGGCAGTTAGGTTTTTTCTCACATCTGTTAACTCCTTGTTCTACAAGTGTACTGTGCAAGCTGGAATTTAGTAATTAGCACCTAGTACAATATGGCAAGAGCACAACGCCACTGTGAAACACACCAACCCAAGGAAAGATAAAGTTAGATTCGGCCCACGCTACACTTGTGATGACCTTAGCATCACAAGGGAGGGGAAAGGCAGTCGGTTCTTAACCGGATTATCAGCCACTGTGATAGGGATCACTAGAGCTGATGTCTTAAAGGGACAGTGATGGGCCTAGCAAATGCCCCAGGGCTGTCCTATGAACCCATATGATAGCATACCCATGTTAGAATATACACAGCCAATGATGTACTAAAATACAAAGATATTCACAGGTATTATAATAAAAATAAAACTGTACTAAAAAAACAATGACTAGATTTAATTTTTAAAGATCATATGCCCTATCCACAGTATATGGTATAAGTATCTGATCAGTGGGGTAACAAGCTCCCCATTAAACATCACTTATCTAACTCAGGGAGAAGTGCAGATTAAAATATAGAAATTACCAGGCTCAGATAGCATACACCCATGTCTACTAAGGGAATTAAATGCAATAACAAACAACAAGGGTAGGTTAAGCTTAAGCTTTTCCACTGTGCACCAATAAAAAGCATCCAAATTAGAAGTCCACAACACTTCTCCAAACATGACATTCCAACACTACATCCGTGCCAGCTCTGAGAACTGAACAGGGTTGCACGTGAGGAGGGAGTTGTTTGGGTAAGGGGGGGGGGGGGGGGTGGAGTTGGGGGGGCCTGTATTATTAAAATATAAAAATATTTATCCCATACGGCGAATGGCTTAACACCTTAAGGACCCAGCCATTTTTCACCTTAAGGACCAGGCCATTTTTAGCAAATCTGACATGTGTCACTTTATGTGGTGATAACGCTTTAACTTATCCAGGCCATTCTGAGATTGTTTTCTCATCACATATTGTACTTCATGACAGTGGTAAAACTGAGTCAGAAAATTTCATTTTTATTTATAAAAAAAATACCAAATTTACAGAAAATTTAGTAAAAAATTAGCAAATTTCCAAATTTCAATTTCTCTACTTTTATAATAGGTAGTAATAACTCCAAAAATAGTTATTCATTTACATTCCCCATATGTCTACTTCATGTTTGGATCATTTTGTGAATGCCATTTTATTTTTTGGGGACGTTAGAAGCAAATCTTGAAATCTTTCTGAAAATTTCCAAAACCCACTTTTTAAGGACCAGTTCAGGTCAGAAGTCACTTTGTGAGGCTTACATAATAGAAACCACACAAAATGACCCCATTTTAGAAACTACACCCCTCAAGGTATTCAAAACTGATTTTACTAACTTTGTTAACCCTTTAGGTGTTACACAAGAATTAAAGGAAAATGGAGATGAAATTTCAGAATTTCACTTTTTTAGCAGATTTTCCATTTTAATCAATTTTTTTCAGTAACAAAGAAAGGGTTAACAGCCAAGAAAAACTCAATAATTACTGCCCTGATTCTACAGTTTACAGAAACACCCCATATGTGGTCGTAAACTGCTGTATGGGCACATGGCAGGGTGCAGAAGGAAAGGAACGCCATATGGTTTTTGGAAGGCAGATTTCACTGGGATAATTTTAAGCTGCCATGTCACATTTGAAGACCCCCTGATGCACCCCTAGAATAGAAACTCAAAAAAAAGACCCCATTTTGGAAACTACGGGATGAGGTGGCAGTTTTATTGGTACTATTTTAGGGTACATATGATTTTTGGTTGCTCTAAATTACACTTTTTGTGAGGCAAGGTAACAATAAATGGCTGTTTAGGCACCGCTTTTATTTTTATCTGACAGGTTAGATCATGTGCTATTTTTATAGAGCAGGTTGGTACGGACGCGACAATACCAAATATGGTTTGTTTCAGTTTTATATAAGAAAGCATTTTTAAAAAAAAAAAATTTTTGGAGTCTCCATATTCTGAGAGCCATAGTTTTTTTTTTATGCAATTGTCTTAGTTAGGGTCCCATTTTTTGCGGGATGAGATGAGTTTGATTTGCACAATTTGGGGTGCATATAACTTTTTGATCGCTTGCCATTACACTTTTTGTGATGTAAGGTGACAAAAAATGTTGTTTTTTATACGGTTTATATTTTTATTTTTTTATGGTGTTCACCTGAGGGGTTAGTTTATGTTATATTTTTATACAGCAGGTTCTTACGGACGCGGCGATACCTAATATGTATACTTTTTTTATTCATTTATGTTTTAAACAATAACAGCATTTTCTAACTTTAAAAAATCATGTTTCAGTGTCTCCATATTCTGAGAGCCATAGTTTTTTTTTTTTTTTATGTGATTGTCGTAGTTAGGGTATCATTTTTGTGGGATGAGATGATGGATTGATTGGCACTATTTTGGGGTGCGTATGACTTTTTGATTGCTTGGTATTACACTTTTTGTGAAGTAATGTGACAAAAAAAATTGATTTTTTGACACAGTTTTTATTTTATTTTTTACTGTGTTCATCTAAGGGGTAAGGTCATGTGATATTTTTATAGAGCAGGTTGTTATGGATGCGCAAAAATGAGAACACCTTCGGTATTGAAGAGCTTCATGTACAGCCAATTTGTGGCACTTAAACATAACTGTATCACATCTGTGGTTTGTGTGTTTCTGTAGCCTAGATATGGATATTTTAGGTAATGTATTACCACCTTACAAACTAGCATTGTGGCTAGACATCTGAGGAAGCGTACGCCTGGGCAGGAGCTGGCGTGGGATGCAACTTTTTGCTACATTTTGAAAGTTTGCAAAACATAAATGAGCCATTATCCAGGTCTAATTTGACGTTCTCGTCAAGAAAATTCAACTTAAGAAATGTATAAGTCGCAAAAAACTGCAAAAAGTCACAGAAATGCACTTCGACCCCATTATCTGTATTTTAGAAAACTAAAGGTCTAGATTCTAGATATGTTTGTGGCTTGGGCAGAGAAGTGGCAGATGAGGTTTAACACTGACAAATGTAAGGATTATGCACATGGGAAGGAATAATGCAAGTCACCAGTACATACTAAATGGTAAAACACTGGGTAACACTGACATGGAAAATAATTATTTTCACTAAGATGAGGAAAGTGGTCTTTGCCTCATGAGGGTTTTTACCTTCCTTTTGATGAATGTTGCAAGATAATGTTGGACATATATGTTTATTTTGCTTTAGCAAACCATGCAGGGAATTTACTAATATGGGATTTTCATACAACTGATTTAGGCTTCATGCACATGGCCGTTGCTTGGCCGTTCCATGCATTGGGGACCACAATTTGTGGTCCCCAATGCACAGGCACTATCCGTGCCGCAACGGATCCAGACCCATTCAACTTGAATGGGTTTGTGATCCATCCGCACCACAAAAAAATAGAACATGTAAAAAAAATTGCGGTGCGGAGGCACGGAGAGAAACCTCCCGCACCTCACCTTCCGGATTGAGGACCCATTCAACTCTCCCCTGACAGATTATGTCAAGAGAGACAAGGATCAGTCGAAATGAATATTTTTGGACAATCCTTTTGTTTCTCCAGGGCTTAAGCTGCCTCCAGAGGTGTTTGGCAGGAGCTTTTTCCGTTCACTCCAAATAATATGTTTGGCCGAGGTGAATGTGTATGGAAAAACTGGTACGGAGTCAGGAGAGATAGCGGTCAGACGAGCGATCATGAATGTGTATGGCCGCCTTTACTGTGCAGCTGTAATACCAATTGGAAGAACTACTGTGGGATTAAAGTCCTCAACTTCAGTTGATAGTGGGAGTAGAACAAACCAGGAGCAACAAAAACATGCAGAAAATTTCATTATGTGGCAAGAAGCCTATCTGTATATGTATGTTGATTGAAATCACCCTGGGACAAAAATTGTGCAACTTTCCAACAGTCCAAAGTAGGAATTGTGCAGAATGACATAAATGGGTGAATTGAACAAATGAGATATAAATATTTTATGAGCTGGACTTCTAGCTGGACTGTTGTGAAGGCATAATGATGATGCTGATTGGCTTATAGAAGTGTAATAGTTATAGCTCACCATAGTCTGATCCAGATTTGCAGGCCTTAGTCATTCGATCTAAAGCTCTGTTTTTGTCTGTTGTCTCTTGTTTCATCAAGCAGTTGCCTGAAAATGGATAAAAGTTGTTAAATCAGGAAAAATAAAGTCTATATACAAGATGCTTCTGACCTCCAAAATACAAACCGGATTCCAAAAAAGTTGGGACACTAAACAAATTGTGAATAAAAACTGAATGCAATGATGTGGAGATGGCAAATGTCAATATTTTATTTGTAATAGAACGTAGATGACAGATCAAACGTTTAATCCGAGTAAATGTATAATTTTAAAGGAAAAATACGTTGATTCCAATTTTCACGGTGTCAACAAATCCCAAAAAAGTTGGGACAAGTAGCAATAAGAGGTTGGAAAAAGTTAATTTGAGCATAACGAAGAGCTGGAAGACGAATTAACACTAATTAGGTCAATTGGCAACATGATTGGGTATAAAAAGAGCTTCTCAGAGTGGCAGTGTCTCTCAGAAGCCAAGATGGGTAGAGGATCACCAATTCCCACAATGTTGCGCAGAAAGATAGTGGAGCTATATCAGAAAGGTGTTACCCAGCGAAAAATTGCAAAGACTTTGCATCTATCATCATCAACTGTGCAAAACATCATCCAAAGATTCAGAGAATCTGGAACAATCTCTGTGCGTAAGGGTCAAGGCCGTAAAACCATACTAGATGCCCGTGATCTCCGGGCCCTTAAACGACACTGTACCACAAACAGGAATGCTACTGTAAAGGAAATCACAGAATGGGCTCAGGAATACTTCCAGAAACCATTGTCAGTGAACACAATCCACCGTGCCATCCGCCGTTGCCAGCTGAAACTCTACAGTGCAAAGAAGAAGCCATTTCTAAGCAAGATCCAGAAGCTCAGGCGTTTTCACTGGGCCAGGGATCATTTAAAATGGAGTGTGGCAAAATGGAAGACTGTTCTGTGGTCAGACGAGTCACGATCCGAAGTTCTTTTTGGAAATCTGGAACGCCATGTCATCCGGACCAAAGAGGACAAGGACAACCCAAGTTGTTATCAACGCTCAGTTCAGAAGCCTGCATCTCTGATGGTATGGGGTTGCATGAGTGCGTGTGGCATGGGCAGCTTGCATGTCTGGAAAGGCACCATCAATGCAAAAAAATATATTCAGGTTCTAGAACAACATATGCTCCCATCCAGACATCATCTCTTTCAGGGAAGACCCTGCATTTTTCAACAAGATAATGCCAGACCACATTCTGCATCAATCACAACATCATGGCTGCGTAGGAGAAGGATCCGGGTACTGAAATGGCCAATCTGCATTCCAGATCTTTCACCTATAGAGAACATTTGGCGCATCATAAAGAGGAAGGTGCTACAAAGAAGGCCCAAGACGATTGAACAGTTAGAGGCCTGTATTAGACAAGAATGGGAGAGCCTATTTCTAAACTTGAGAAACTGGTCTCCTCGGTCCCCAGACATCTGTTGAGTGTTGTAAGAAGAAGGGGAGATGCCACACAGTGGTGAAAATGGCCTTGTCCCAACTTTTTGGGGATTTGTTGACACCATGAAATTCTGATTCAACATATTTTTCCCTTAAAATGGTACATTTTCTCAGTTTAAACTTTTGTTCCGTGATTTATGTTCTATTCTGAATAAAATATTAGAAGTTAGCGATTTGTATAGTGTCCCAACTTTTTTGGAATCCGGTTTGTACTTGACCTCATACTTCTGAGAAGGGACATCAGGGAGATAGTGAAAAGGGAAGTATAAAATGGCGCACAAAAGTTTGGACTTCAGGCTAATACCTACTTACTGTATATGGGACATGACCCAAACTTATGACATTTTAATCTCAAATAGTGCACACAGTATTTATTTTTGTCAAACCCCAAAATGAATACAGACAGCCTAAGCTAATATTCCCCCAAAGACCAGATCCCCTAAACAATTACAGGCCCCAGATCAGATTTCTAAATATATATACCAGACCCAACAAACTGATACAGATGGTGACCTCAGATCAGATTCCTAAATATATTTAGAACCTCCAGAGCCCCTGAACTTTTACAGACCCTAGACGAGATCCCTAAATATTTTTAGAGCCTCAAGATACCCTGAACTTTTACAGACCCTAGACGATATCCCTAAATATTTTTAGAGCCTCAAGAGACCCTGAACTAATACAGACCCCAGACCAGATCCTTAAATATATTTAGAGCCTCCAGAGACTGTGAAATAATACAGACCCCAGACCAGCTGTCCCCTTAAACAGAGTAAAGACTAGATTCTTCTTAAATAAAGGCCCCAGGCTATCCTTAAAATACAGACTCCAAACCAGACATATAGATCATCACTTCTCTTTGTGTGGCAGTCCTTTTCAATCCTGAGTTTTCACCAGCACATTGTCCTGACGCTTGTCCCGAGGGGTTGAAGTGAATACATTCAGTATCTGGGGGAGTTTACAAATATACTTACCTTCAGCACATTGACACACATTTCCCCGACAAATGCGACCAAATAACTTGTTATCTTCTTGGGTGTGGTAGAACTTTTGACAGCGACTTTCTATAGGATTGAAAAAGGATACTGGTTATAATCTTTAGGTACTTGCTGTTTTGCCTCATTTAAGAAGTTCCCCAACTAAATTTTTTTTTTTTTTAAATATATCTGCCCTCTCTGAAATTTTTAGGTGTAGAAATTCCGCCAGACCTTAGTAAACTATACAAATTGAACTTCATACCATTACTAGACTCCCTACCAAAGGTATTAAGTTCATGGACCCCTACTTTTATCTCATGGCTAGGACGCAAAAACATGTTTAATTCCTTAATACTCCCTAAACTCACTTACTTAATGCAGATTTTGCCAATCAAACTTCCAAAAAACTTTCTTGAGTCCTTTAGAAAAACCTGCTCTAAATACATATGGGGCAACTTAAAACCAAGGATATCTCACAAAATTCTCCAACTACCCTTTACAAAAGGAGGTATAGGTTTCCCTTCATTAGATAGATATGTCAAAACTATTCACCTCTGTCGCATTATTGACTGGGTGAGACACCCAAAACATAAAATGTGGATTAAACTAGAAGAAGAGATAACCGGCTACCCTTTGAGAAGTCTAGTATTCTCAGACCCTCAATTAGCCCCGGTCACAAAAAAAGAAAACATTTTAGTTAATGCAACGATGTCCGTGTGGAACATAAAGCTTATAAGAGAAAGCTGCTCAAAATATCCATCACATCTACTAAGTCTGGGAGATTGCCTTCTCACAACAGGAGAAGGATTTAAAACCATCCCAACACAAATTCAATACAACACTACCCCACCCGCGGACCTCCTGGAAGAAGACGGGAGCATCCCAGACATATTTGCAATGAGAGAAAAGCTTAAGACCCCACTTCTAAACAACCTACATCACAATCTTATATCTAAGGTGTTAAAGAAAGCCATGAACCCAGATCAACAAACAAGAGAGCCTTCATGGTTTGAGAATTTGATCTCACAGTCACAGGCACCCAAGAAACCCATCCATAATATTAGCCAACAACTCCTCCTGAATGAAACACCGAGCTCATTATATTTCCTGAGAGAGTGGGAAAGAGATTTAAATATTAAATTCACAAAAGAAGACATTAAATGGATACTGATGTCACCAAAATGGTCCTCAAGATGCTCTAACATACAAGAGAATACATATAAAGTAATCTCTAGATGGTATCTCACACCAGTCAGATTAAGCCAGATGTATAGCAACACATCTGATAAATGTTGGAGATGTCTTGAGGATAGAGGCACCTTCTTACACATTTGGTGGACATGTCCACAGATAAAAACATTCTGGTCTCAGATCTTTAATAACATTAACGCCATTATAGGGAAAGAGAAATCGAAGATATCCATCAGTGCAGAAATTGCACTTTTAAACATTCTCCCACACAACCTAACCTCAACAGATAAGAAACTAGTAAAAGTCCTTTTGGCAGCAGCAAGGTTACTTATAGCTTCCAATTGGAAAGCACAAGGACCCTTATCCAGCACCTGCTGGTCAAACAAAGTAGCTTCCATTTCCAGACTGGAAGAACTTTCACATTGGGAACTTAGGACCCACGGTAAATACAAAAAAATCTGGTCTCCATGGATGAAATGGTTTTCCTCAAATAATCACACACTAACAGGCTCATTTGGTCCTGAAAGCGAGACATAATCTTTCGTAGCTCTCTCTAGACATCTAATACAAGTCAAGCTACAGCACGAAATCATCTAGATTGGCACATTTCCCCTACCCCCCCCTACCCTTTTTTCCTCCTTCCCTCTGTTTTTATACCTTATGTTTTGAGGTTTGTTTTTTTATTTCCTTCTCCTTGCAGGTACTAATTCATTTCCATGTCTGGAACACGATTATGTGAACAAATAAGTTTCTCACGACCTTTTGCTTACTCCAGACCTCTCCCTCCCTTCCTGAACCTTAGAACAGCATTACCTAGATTTGAGGTAGGTTCTCTGGCTCAGATCGTGAGTACTCAGAGAGCCTGGGACTAAGTAAACCTTTGCTTTTATTTTTATGTAAACTAAGTCCACTCTTCTCTTGGAAATGTTCTTATAAGTCACCGATGGCATAATATTTCAGAAATTGCCTTCAATCGCTTTATGGATTGTACCTGCCTGTTGGCAGTTTTGTTTCTGCCTTTATGTATGTATTTCATTACTAAAAATTAATAAAAAGATTTTGAAAAGAAATATATCTGCCCTCTCCTCACACCAATGGCAGGACTACTTTCATCAGAAGACATAATCTAAAACAGATTTGCTACTAGGGAATTATGATTCATACAGTACCAACTGCCTGACTTCTCTTGGACTTTGATATTGTGGGCAGTGCTGTTGCCGTTTTACCTGAGCAATCAGCCAAAGATGAGGGAGCGTTTGCCACTGAGACCCCTATAAAAACTCTGTTCCTGGCTGTTTAGTCGTCATGATTTTCAGTTAATAGTGATTGTGGCATTAGAAGGAAGGGGGAATCTAATTTTATTTCAAGACACGGAGGCTCCTATTGCTTTAACCCTTTCTTTACTGTCCACCAATAGCAGCAAAGAACATGACATAGCAAGTGGCCGCTCCCCACCCTGTCCCAGTATAATGGATCCAACATCCTTAAGTCCTTCCTCTTTCTTTGCTGCTGCCACCAAGATAAGTGCAATTCATACTGTTACATTCCTTTATTTTATGCCTAGTCACTGTACTGTATTTGCTTCTATTTGTTGTTTAGGGATTCTATCTTTCCCTTATAGGTCTTTTTCATATATATATGTATTTATAGTTCGGCATATACATTTATATATATAGTCTCAGCCTTAGGGACGGGTGTGGTTCCTTCTGGCGCCCCTGTTTTCCATACCTCGCTCTCCGCTACTTAGTCTGTCTTTCCCTCTACCCCTCACTGGTATTCTCCCTGCTGCGCTTGTCGGCAATTTTTTCTCTTCCCTCTCGTTCTTCGGCTGAGGTAACGTTTTGTCTCAGCCTTCCCCTGGCCCCACCTCCTCGGCTGCGGCACTCCCTTCTTCCTTCTCCTCTCCTCCGCGTGCTCTCCGGTCGCTCTGGGTTCTGACCCCGCCCTCCGACTGACGCGCCCGTAATCTTGCGAGACTTCGGGCGCCGCATTCTCCATTCCTGCCTGCAGAAGCGGACTACAGGCCTCTGGTTTCTTGCCTCCAGTCTCCAGTTCCTGTGAGCTCCCCCATTTTAGCCTTCTGTCTTAGGGGCCCCTACCTTGCTTGCTCTTTTTCCTGGCAGCCATAATTCTGGGCGGAGGGATCCAGTTAGGCCTTTTACTCTGTTCCCCTTTAGCCAGGGTTTGTTGCAACTAGGCCTACTGCCCTCTATTTATATTTACTATGTCCAGGCAAAAGGTTCCCTTAGGCCCCCTTGCCCTGGAGGCCCTGACTTGGGGGAAGCCCCAGGTACTCCTGGCCCCTTGTTGCCCGCGGGAGAGGACAATCCCCGGGTGGATGACTCCCAGTCTCTAGCGCTCCATCGCTCTATGACTGATACCATTATAGCGGCTATGGGGTCGGTGTCCTCCACTCTTACCGGGTCCATTTCTGTGGCCCTTATGGCCCACCCCTCTTCATCCAGAGTTCAGGTTCCCCATGCCACATTTGACGCTCAGTCATCAGCACTTGACCCGTCAGCCTCCAGAAATGCTTTTAGCGGTGTGTCTTTTGCCACCCATGATAGCGTGTCTATGTCACGCAAAAGGGCCTGTACCCGCCAGGCAGAAAAAGTGCGCCCTTGGAAATGTGCCAGAGCACAACCAGACACTGAGTCTGAATAGGACATCGGTTCAGATGAGGAGGCTCCGACTGATGCTTTATGCAACACTGATAGGGACCTTGGGGACGTGCCGGTGGACTGATCCATTTCAGCCCCTTCGGCCAGCGGCTTCCTAACTGGGGCCGCTACCGTCTCTTCAGCCACCCTGATAGACCCGGTTGGGGAACCCCTTATTGACCCGGATGCCCTCCATCATCCTAGATCGGCGGAGTGGCTCCGGGTGGACCATGTGGCCAAATACTTAGAGGCCCGTGTGCTGTCCCCCCTTAGCAAGGAAGCTCGCAATGCGCTATGGGCGGAATGCCCGAGACCACTGGTACTTAATAAGGTCTGTGATACCCCAGTGGTGGACCCTAAGATGGCAAAAATTTTGGCCAAATCAGGCTGGAATCCTTGCAAGGGTCTGGAATCAGCCTTAAAAGCCTGTCAGGACAAACTCATTGATATTTTTGGCCCCTTAGCCAGAATTTTCGAGCTGGCAGAAGCCGCTAAAACTGAGGATAGGCAGGTGGACCCGGGACTGGGTTCAATGGGCCATTTGTATTGCCGAGAATGTGAATACTTCCCTCTCTATTGAGAGGCGCAAGGCTATCTTATTTAAAATCTAACCTAAATTGGCCAACCTCGCCCTTACGGAGGCAGACAGGGATGCACAAGGATTGCTCTTCAGCGAATCCTTTATTAAAAACATGGGCCGTTTCGTGGGCGCCTTTACAGCACTGGACAAGGCCCAGTCCTCTATGAAGAGGGTTTTTCAGAATAGGGTTTCTACCAGGGCCGGCAGTTCCAGGGGCCATCTGTCCGGCTGGTCGACCTATCAGACCCGAGGTATGGGTCGAGGCTCCTTCTCTCAGAGATCCTTTTCTCAGAGGAAGCCCTACCCAGAGGCAGGGCAATCTTCTTCTTTCTTCCCCACTCATGGTTGATCGGGCCACTTCAGGGGCTACAGAGGTACCACGGGTTCAAGACAACCTTACGGTAAGTCTAACACCTCCTCTACATTTTTGGGATATTTATGTAGGGGGGAGGCTCCGTCTTTTTTCTCATGTCTGGTCCAGCATCACATCGGACCGGTGGGTTCTTTCCACAGTTTGGGGATTCCACATAGAGCTGGTAGACGACCCTCCTTTCCTGCCTCTCCCGCATACCCGGGTCCTCTCCCAGCAGGCGCAAGCTTTGGTGGACCAGGAACTGTCGGACCTCTACCAGAAAGGGGCAGTGGAACATGCCCCAGAATTGACTGTCGGGAGTTATCAGCAGCATCTTCCTAGTGGGGAAGAAAGGAGGGCAGATGCGCCTGGTAATCAATCTCCGAGCCTTGAATGCATTTGTGAGATAGCGCCACTTCAAAATGGAAGGGATTCACCTCCTCAGAGATCTTCTTCTTCAATGGTATTGGATGGTGAAGCTCGACCTCATGGATGCATATTTGACGGTCCCGGTGTCAGAGTCTTCCAGGGACCTTCTGTGTTTCATCTGGAAGAAGGACATTTGGCGGTTTACGTGTCTCCCCTTTGGTGCTTCACCAAATTGATGCGTCCAGCTATGGCTTTTTTGCGCAGTCGAGGGGTGCATCTAATAATCTACCTAGACGACATCCTTATCATGGCTCAGGACTGTTCCATCCTTATCAGGCATCTAGATTGGACGTTGAATCTCCTTTCCCGTCTGGGTTTTCTCCTCAACAGGGAGAAGTCCGTGCTATTACCATCCCACACCATGGACTTTCTGGGCTTCACGGTGGATTTGACCACGACAATGCTACGCATCCCTCGGAAGAAAATCCACTCTATCCGCAAAGAGTTGCGCTGCACCTTGGCGGTACCTCAGATCTTGCTGCACCACCTGGCCCGGATTATCAGCCTACTGGCCTCCTCAATTCAGGCAGTCTTCCCAGCCCCACTGCATTACTGGGCCCTACAACTCTTGAAGATTTCCCACCTGCACGCGGGGGCTTCGTACGCAGATCTCATCTCGCTGGATTCAGATACCAGAGACGAGTTGTTATGGTGGATCCACAATCTCTCAGCCTGGAATGGCAAGGCGATCTTCGGGCCCCAACCGGACTTTACGGTGGAATCGGACGCCAGTCTTTGAGGTTGGGGTGCTCACTGCGATGGTGTGGCCACCGGAGGATACTGGTCGGAGGTCAAGTCCTGCCTCCACATTAATGCTCTGGAACTTCTGGCGGGATCCTTCGCGATTCGCAAGCTTTGCGAATGGGGTGGCCAAGGCATGCATCAGGTTGCGCATGGACAATGTCTCTGCGGTTCGGTACTTCAACTCCATGGGGGCACTCATTCTGGTATGTTGTCTCAGCTAGCAAAGGACTTCTGGTAATTTTGTCTGTCCAGGGACATCGTGGTTCTGGCGGAATACCCTTCGGGGCTCCACAACACCCATGCGGACTGGAGATCTCGGTACCTCAAGGACGGCAGCGATTGGAAGTTGAGCGAACAGGTGTTCACTACTATATCATCTAACTGGGGTCCTTTCTCTATCGACCTCTTTGCTTCTCGTCTGAACACTCAGCTTCCCTTTTACAGTTGGCGCCCGGACCCAGACCCAGGACACCTTCCTACAGGACTGGTCGGGTTCCCTGATGTACGCCTTTCTGCCGTTTGCCATGATTCCGTGGGTCCTGAGTCAAGTTCGCCAGCAATTGGCCAATCTCGTTGTGGTGGTCCCCTTTTGGGGCACCCAATCCTGGTTTCTCCAATTGCTAGAGCTGACAGTCGACACACCCTTTCTCCTGACATACTTTCTGGATCTATTACGAGGACTGTCAGGGCTAGAGCATCTTCTCATACTGGACGGCTCTCTACGGCTCCTAGCATGCAGGATTTCGGGAACTCCTGATTTCGGAGACGACTCAAAGTCTTTTGGAGGACGCATGGGCTCTCGGTACAAGAAGATCTTATAGAGCAGCCTGGAGATCTTGGTCTAGCTGCTGCCTGGCTCGGGACTTGGATCTTTTTTCGGCACCTGTAGTGGAGATTTTGCAGTTCCTTACTTCTTTGTTCGAAAGGGCAAGGCGTACCGTACAATTAACTTGTTCAGGTCTGCTATTTCATCCGCTCACCAGGGTCTCGACAGGCGTGCGGCGGGCCGGCACCCCCTGCTGTGCCGTCTATTCCATGAGGCCTCGGTTCTCCATGACCTGGCATGTGTCTTGCGTTTTGATCCTCTTCTCTACCTGGCCGTCCAACCCGGATCTCTCCTTGCGCCAGTTGTCGGCCAAGTTAGTTACACTCCTGTGTCTCATCTCTTTTAAGAGAGTATCCGATGTCCGGGCCCTGGACTACGATGCCCGCTCTTTTACTCCAGAGGGCGTTACTTTCAATATTACTCGCCGCACCAAGACTCACATCTGCTCAGTGCATTATCCCGCGTTCCCTTCGACCCCAGCGCTCTGTCCGGTGGTCTGCCTCAAGGAGTATGAGGCTCGTACGTTGGTGCATCGCTCTCCCGCTTCTCCCCAGCTCTTTCGTTCTGTCGGCCCTTCACCCCTGTCACCAGCACTACATTGGCTCGATGGGTTAAGTTGGTGATGTCCTTAGCGGGAGTGGACACGTCAGTCTTTACGGCTCACTCCACCAGAGGAGCGGCGGCTACTTCTATGGCAGTAGCAGGTGCGAAACTGGAAGACGTCATGAGGTTGGTGGACTGGTCTAGAGTATCCACCTTCAGGGAATTCTACTTTCGACCACCACAACATGCATTCTCGTCTGTTATGGGTCGGCTTTAAACACGCAATAGGAGCCTCCGTGTCTTGAAATAAAATTGCATGATTTTCCTAGTCTATGATGTAAAGTCATGATTTTATGAAAGACACTGAGACGAGTATTGCCCCACCCTTCTGCCCGCCCTTTGTAGTCCTTTTTTGCTTCATATGTGATTTTCTCTTGCCTTGACTAGTTGCATTGCTAATGATCTTTTTCCTGAGGGAAGTTCGGCATTTTTTAGGTGTAATTCCGCAATTTCTGTATTTTCTTGTTTTTCAGGGTAATTCATCAAGATAGTTAGGAGCTTAACAGAGTGACTCCAGTGCAGAGTTCGCCATGGGGGTGTTTCCAGTTCCGAAGAGTTAAGCAGTTCGGGCCACATCTGTTGAAGGTTGAAGAGGAATGTTCCGAGTTCCTGTTATTGAGTTGGTGGCACCCCGCCAAGAAAGAGGAAGGACTTAAGGATGTTGGGTCTATTATACTGGGACAGGGTGGGGAGGGGCCAGTTGCTATGGTTACTATTTCTTATGTCATGTTCTTTGCTGCTATTGATGGACAGTAAAGAAAGGGTTAAAGCAATACTCGCCTCCGTGTCTTTCATAAAATCATGACTTTATGTCATAGACTAGGTTTTAAGGAACAGCCTTGGGCCTAACAAAGGTACTCAGGGCTAACCTGTGCTATCACCTATAAAAAGATGCCTGTGCATTTTGCATAAACACACAGGCAGTAAAAATACTTAATATTTTTTAAAGATTATGGAGGAGATTTATCAAAACTGAAGTAAAGGAAAACTGGCTTAGTTATCCATAGCAACTAGAGTTGCTTGAAGAGTGGGCAGAACAGTGCGCATGCCCGGGCCCGGCAGTGATGCGCGAACAGCCTACAGGGTAATATGATGTCACAGAGCCACAGGGCTGGCCTGAGCTTATTAAGGCGCGGAGTTAGGCGCGAGTGAGGCGGAGGAAATTGGGCACTTTCAGAAAACTCTCCGCCCCTGGGCACTTGCAACCGGTCATTGGCATATGATAAAAACGACTTTTTGGGCGATTTGAAGCATCTGAAGAACTAACCACGGGTAACATCTGTGTCATGTCTTTGTGCCCCACTAAACAATGTCACCTGTTTGGAACCGGTCAGGTAGGTGACAGACTCCCTTTAAATATTTTGAACCCCAGTCTCTGTGCAGCCTTGAGTTTTTCTAGCAACAGGCTCTGAATTTTCACTCTGTTCAGTCAGGCAGCTCAGCTGACAACTCCTTATCTCTGATCTCTGACCTCCTTAACACTCATTATATCTCAATTATTATCTTATTGATATAAATGTGACTTAACCCTTTCTACCCCGGGCTATTTTTTACCTTCCTTCCCAGGCCATTTTTTTGCAAGTCCGACATGTGTCACTTTATGTGGTGTTAACTTTGGAACACTTTTACTTATCCAAGCCATTCTGAGAATGTTTTCTCATAAAACATTATTCATTCACAAATTTAAGTCAGTATATTTTTCTATTATTTATTTAAAAAAAAGAATTTACCAAAAATTTTGAAAAATTCACAATTTTCTAAATTTTAATTTCTCTACTTTTAAGACAGATAGTAATGCCTCACAACATAGTTTTTATTAATCATTCCCCATATGTCTGCTTTATGTTGGAATCATTTTGTAAATGTCATTTTATTTTTTTAGTACGTTAGAAGGCTTAGAAGTTTAGAAGCCATTTTTCAAATTTTCAACAAAATTTCCAATACCATTTTTTTAAGCACCAATTCAATTATAAAGTGATTTTGAGGGGCTTACGTAATAGAAACCACCCATAAATGCCCCATTTTAGAAACTACACCCCTCAAATTATTCAAAACTGATGTTACAAACTTTGTTAACTCTTTAGGTGTTCCACAAGAATTAAAGGAAAATGGAGGCAAAATTTCATTTTTTAAGCAGATTATAGAAATACCCCATATGTGGTGGTAAACGGCTCTATGGGCACCTGGCAGTGGTCAGAAGGAAATTAGCGCCATATGTATTTTGGAGGCAGATTTTGCTAGAATGGTTTTTGGGCACCATTTTGTATTTGAAGAGACCCTGACGTACCCCTACAGTGGAAACCCTGAAAAAGTAACCTAATTTTGGAAATGACACCCTTTAAAGAATATATTAAGGGGGGTACTGAGCACTTTGACCCCCTAAGCGGTTTACAGAATTTGAAAACACTTGGCTGTGAAAATGAAAAGTTTGATTTCTTCCAATAAAATGTTGTTTTAGCCCCACATTTTTAATTTTCACAAGGGGTAACAGGAGAAAAAGCACCCAAAATGTGCTGAATACGGCAACACCCCATATGTGGTCGTAAACTGCTGTGGGGGCACATGGCAGGACTCAGAATGGAAGGAGCGACATATGGCTTTTGCAGCTCAGATTTGGATGGATTGATTTATGGGCGCCATTGATCTTTATTTTTTGAGTGATTGTCTTATGTGGGGGCTCTTTTTTTGCGGGATGAGGTGACCTTTTCATTGGTACTATTTTAGGGTACATAAGACTTTTTTTTGGTATTACACTTTTTGTCAGGTAAGGTGAAAAAAAGACTGTTTTGGAGTAGTTTTAAAAAAAATTATTCACAGTAATCACCTAAGGGGGCATATAATGTGATATTTTTATAGATCAGATTGTTATGGATGCGGAGATAACCAATGGGCCATATTTCTCATTACTCTGACAGCTCACTCCACTTTCACATATGGCTAAGGCCTCTTTCACACTTGCGTTGTTGGGATCCGACATGCACTTCCGTTGCCGGAGGTGCCAGCCGGATCCGGAAAAACGCAAGTGTACTGAAAGCATTTGAAGACGGAACCGTCTTCCAAATGCTTTCAGTGTTACTATGGCACCCAGGACGCTATTAAGGTCCTGGTTGCCATAGTAGTAGTGGGGAGCGGGGGAGCAGTATACTTACAGTCCGTGCGGCTCCCGGGGCGCTCCAGAATGACGTCAGAGCGCCCCATGCGCATGGATGACGTGTCCATGTGATCACATGATCCATGAGCTTGGGGCGCCCTGACGTCACTCTGGAGCGCCCGGGGAGCCACACGGACGGTAAGTACACTGCTCCCCCGCTCCCCACTACACTTACCATGGCTGTCAGGACTTTAGCGTCCCGGCAGCCATGGTAACCACTCTGAAAAAGCTAAATGTCGGCTCCGGCAATGCGCCGAAACGACGTTTAGCTTAAGGCCGGATCCGGATCAATGCCTTCCAATGGGCATTAATTCCGGATCCGGCCTTGCGGCAAGTGTTCCGGATTTTTGGCCGGAGCAAAAAGCGCAGCATGCTGCGGTATTTTCTCCGGCCAACAAACGTTCCGTACCGGAACTGAAGACATCCTGATGCATCCTGAACGGATTACTCTCCATTCAGAATGCATTAGGATAATCCTGATCAGGATTCTTCCGGCATAGAGCCCCGACGACGGAACTCTATGCCGGAAGACAAGAACGCAGGTGTGAAAGAGCCCTAAAGTCAGTTTTAGCTAAGTCAGATTTATGATCGGCCCTTTAAGACTGTGATAAATGTGGTTTGACGATAGCAGTTTATCCGTCAGTAAGCGGCTTTACAACAGCTGCACGTCTTTACGAAAAAGTCTCATGTTATTTTAAAAAGTCGCATAGGATAAGCATGATCCGCACTGGAGGGATTTTGCGCATTTTTATGTGACTTTTTTTTTACTTTTTAAATTGTCGCAATAGTAAATCTGTCTAGAGATTAATTTACATAAGAAAACACACCCTCTTTCAGAAAACTGGCGAGCATAGCGCAGAGCCAATAAAAGTCGCAAATTTTTGCGCAGTATAAGCAATTGCGCAAAAATTTGTGACTTTTTCACTCCATTATTCTGACTTTAGCTAATGATAAATCTGGCCCATATGTATATTATTTTTATTTTTGTTAAGTTTTACATAGTAAATGCATTTTTGAACAGAATTAAATCTTGTTTTGTGTTGCCATTTTCTGACTAGCCTTTTTTTATTTTTCTGACGATTGTCTTAGGTAGGGTCTCATTTTTTCATTTTTTGTGGGATGAGATGGTGGTTTGAATGATACAATTTTGGGGTACATAAGACTTTTTGATCGCTTGGTATTACACTTTTTGTGAGGCAAGGTGTCAAAAAATGGCTGTTTAAGCATAGTTTTTAAAAAATGAGAGGGGGCATCTCATGTGATATTTTTATAGATATACAGTACAGACCAAAAGTTTGGACACACCTTCTCATTCAAAGAGTTTTCTTTATTCTCATGACTATGAAAATTGTAGATTCACACTGAAGGCATCAAAACTATGAATTATCACATGTGGAATTATATACATAACAAACAAGTGTGAAACAACTGAAAATATGTCATATTCTAGGTTCTTCAAAGTAGCCACCTTTTGCTTTGATTACTGCTTTGCACACTCTTGGCATTCTCTTGATGAGCTTCAAGAGGTAGTCCCCTGAAATGGTTTTCACTTCACAGGTGTGCCCTGTCAGGTTTAATAAGTGGGATTTTTTGCCTTATAAATAGGGTTGGGACCATCAGTTGCGTTGAGGAGAAGTCAGGTGGATACACAGCTGATAGTCCTACTGAATAGACTGTTAGAATTTGTATTATGGCAAGAAAAAAGCAGCTAAGTAAAGAAAAACGAGTGGCCATCATTACTTTAAGAATTGGCAAAACTTTGAAAGTAAGGGCTATTTGACCATTAAGGAGAGTGATGGGGTGCTGCGCCAGATGACCTGGCCTCCACAGTCACCGGACCTGAACCCAATCGAGATGGTTTGGGGTGAGCTGGACCGCAGAGTGAAGGCAAAAGGGCCAACAAGTGCTAAGCATCTCTGGGAACTCCTTCAAGACTGTTGGAAGACCATTTCAGGGGACTACCTCTTGAAGCTCATCAAGAGAATGCCAAGAGTGTACAAAGCAGTAATCAAAGCAAAAGGTGGCTACTTTGAAGAACCTAGAATATGACATATTTTCAGTTGTTTCACACTTGTTTGTTATGTATATAATTCCACATGTGTTAATTCATAGTTTTGATGCCTTCATAGTCATGAAAATAAAGAAAACTCTTTGAATGAGAAGGTGTGTCCAAACTTTTGGTCTGTACTGTAGGTTGTTACGGACGTGACGATACCTGATATGTCTATAATTGTAATTTTTTTGTTAAGTTTTACACAGTAATTGCATTTTTGAACAGAATTAACCTCTTAAGGACCCTGCCGTTTTTCACCTTAAAGGGACACTGACAGGCCAAATCAGCATATTTAGTTATATATATGACATTACAGGTCTTATACAGTCTATTAAAAGCATCTAAGTATCCCCCCTGTCCACCTTATAAATACCGAAAAATAAAGTTTTATAACCTGCCTGTCTCGTCACCAATCTGCCAAGGGGCGGCGTTTCATCTCAAAATGCGCCCAGCCAGCCGCTCCTAACTGCCGTTCTGAAGCCCCGCCCAGCTCATCAATATTCACTTCGCTGGGTGGCGGCTATAACTCTCCACAGTCACGATCCTGCGCATGGGCAATTGAATCCTCCTGGCATCGTTCATGTCTAATCTTCTGCGCCTGCGCCCCGCCGTGGTTACATCGCTTTCGCGTACACACCCAGCCTGCGTCTTCGAGGCCGCTGCAGCCTCTGCCTCATCTGCCAATTGCCCATGTGCAGCATCGTGACTGTGGAGAGTTGTAGCCGCTGCCCAGCGAAGTGAATATTGATGAGCTGGGCGGGGCTTCAGAACGGCAGTTGGGAGCGGCTGGCTGGGCGCATTTTGAGATGAAAAGCCGCCCCTTGGGCATATTGGTGACGAGACAGGCAGGTTATAAAACTTTATTTTTCGGTATTTATAAGGTGGACAGGGGGGATACTTAGATGCTTTTAATAGACTGTATTAGACCTGTAATGTCATATATATAACTAAATATGCTGATTTGGCCTGTCAGTGTCCCTTTAAGGACTAGGCCATTTTTTGCAAATCTGACATGTGTCAATTTATGTGGTAATAACTTTAAAACACTTTTATTTATCCAGTCCATTCTGAGATTGTTTTCTCGTCACATATTGTACTTCATGACAGTGTTAAAATTGAGACAAAAAATTTCTTTTTTATTTATAAAAAATACCAAATTTACCAAAAATTTTGAAAAATGTGCAAATTTCCAAATTTCTATTTTTCTACTTTTATAATAGATAGCATTAACTCCAAAAATAATTATTACTTTACATTCCCCATATGTCTACTTCATGTTTGGATCATTTAGTGAATGCCATTTTATTTTTTGGGGACATTAGAAGGCTTAGAAGTTTAGAAGCAAATCTTGAAATTTTTCAGTTCAGGTCTGAAGTCACTTTGTGAGGATTACATAATAGAAACCATCCAAAAATGACCCCATTTCAAGGTATTCAAAACTGAATTTTTAAACATTGTTAAACCTTTAGGTGTTACACAAGAATTAATGGAAAATGGAGATGAAATATCAGAATTTCACTTTTTTTGGCAGATTTTCCATTTTAATCTATCTTTTTTCGCTAACCAAAAAAGGGTAAACAGCCAAACAAAACTTAATATTCCGTAATATTCAGTAGTTTACAGAAACACCCCCATATGTTGTCATAAATTGCTGTACGGGCACATGGCAGGACGCAGAAGAAAAGGAGCACCATATGGTTTTTGGAGGGCAGATTTCACTGGGATAATTTTAAGCTGCCATGTCACATTTGAAAACCCCCTGATGCACCCCTAAACTATAAACTCCAAAAAAGTGACCCCATTTTGGAAACTACGGGATAAGGTGGCAGTTTTTTTCATACTATTTTAGGTTACATATTATTTATGGTTGCTCTATATTACACTTTTTGTAAGGCAAAGTAACACCGTTTTTATTTTTTGTTATTTACAATGTTCATCTGTGCTATTTTTATAGAGCAGGTTGTTACGGATGCGATAATACCAAATATGACTGAGTTTTACATAATAAAGCATTTTTGAAAAAAAAAGATTTTTTAGTATCTCCATATTCTGAAAGCCATATATTTTTTTTTTGGGGGGAGCGACTGTCTTATGTAGGGTCTCATTCTTTTCATATGAGATGACGGTTTGACTGGTACTATTTTAGGGTGCATATGACTTTTTTATCGCTTGGTATTACGCTTTCTGTGCTGTAAGGTGACCAAAAATTGCTTTTTTGACACACTTTTTATTTTTTTTACAGTGTTCACCTGAGGGGTTAGTTCATGTGATATTTTTATACAGCAGGTTATTATGGACGCAACAATACCTAATATGTCTACTTTTTTACTTTTTTTCATTTATTTAAGTTTTACACAACAATATCATTTTTTAAGCAAAGAAAATATGTTTTAGTGTCTCCATAGTCTGAGAGCCATAGTTTATTTTTATTTTTCGTAGATTGTCTTAGGTAAGAGTATCATTCTTGCGGGACGAGATGACGGTTTGATTGGCACTATTTTGGGGTGCATATGACTTTTTGATCGCTTGCTATTACACTTTTTGTGATGTAAGGTGACAGAAATTAGCTTTTTTTTCAATTTTATTTACGGTGTTCCATCTGAGGGGTTAGATCATGTGGTATTTTTCTATCTAGAGCAGGCTGTTACAGATGAGGCAATACCTAATATGTATACTTTTTTTATTTATATAAGTTCTATACAATAACAGCGTTTTAAAAAAAGAAAAAAATCATGTTTTAGGGTCTCCATAGTCCAGAGCCATAGTTTATTTTAATTTTTTGGGCGATTGTCTTAGGTAGGAGCTAATTTTTTGTGGGATGAGATGATGGTTAAATTGGTACTATTTTTGGGGGTATACGCCTTTTTGATTGCTTGGTGTTGCACTTTTAGTGATGTAAGGTGACAAAAAATGGTTTATTTAGCACAGTTTTTATTTAATTTTTTTTACGTTCACCTGAGGGGTTAGGCCATGTGATATTTTCATAGAGCCGGTCGATACAGACGCTTTTGGGAAACTGACTTTTTTTTTTACTTGAAACGTATAATTTTTATTTAAAAATTTTTTTGGAAAACATTTTTTTTTTTACTTTTTTTTGTCCCACTCTGGGACTTCAACTTTTGTGGGTCTGATCCCCTTTACAATGCATTACAATACTTCTGTATTGTAATGTATTGGCTTTAAGTGTATTACTCAATGTAATACTGTGAGATCCAGGCAAGCAGTCTGTAAGTGAATTACTTTGAGTAATACACTTACAGCCAATGCTATGGCTGTCATAGACACCAAATTACCAAAGTGTGCATAGCCTTTAAATTTTAAGAACCAAAAAAGATACAAAATAAGTTGAAATGGGCTTTTCCAGGAATTTGATATTGATTCATCAATATTGGATCAGTGGGTGTCAACTGGAACACCTGGAAACTTCACCAATCAGCTGTTTTGGGCAGCCGCTGGTGCTGGAAGCTATGGAATGAATGAAAAGCTCTGTTGCCTGTGTATTGCCAATGCTGGCATATTGGAAATCAGCTGCCACTGATACTATTTATCTAAGTACCAGAGACCCCATGGATAATCTACTAGGGATGGACATATTAGAGACACCCACAAACCTTCAGGTATTGTCTGTATAGACAGTACAGCAGGCTGTGTGTGCATTATGGCAGATGCAATAAAGTAGGAGTTAATGGGGAGAAAAGTGTTAATAGACCGTACAGTCTCCAGGACTATGCCACCATCTAACGAGACCAGCGAGTAGCAAAGGAGCTTCATATACAGTTGTATCTGTGTGTACAATGTATAATGTATTATCTAGGCCTCCAGAATACAGTCCAGTTGTGATTTGTCATTACACTCCCTGCCCTCTAATAATGAAATGACTCTGCCGATCATGTCCCAGTCTACACAGCAGAAATGTGAGCTACAGGAAACAGAAAGTTTTCCATTTCCATTTTCTGTACAATGTTATTTAGCGTTTTTGAGATCATTACTAATTTTCTAACCTGTTTTTTCATGTTTGAACTATTTGTAGCTATTGGGGCCATACAGCTTCTAATATTTCATCCGATTACAGTACATACTGTAGAAGGTTGGGTTGCAGTATAAATGGTGTGTTGCTTTTTACATCAGTCTATAGCGATCTGAGGACTAAAGGTTTTCCATTTCAGTTTCCCAAGTCTATAAAGTTACCTGGTGAATAATAGTCATAGATTGTGATGGATCCAGGTTGGACAAGTCCCACATTTAAATATCTGTTAAGTTTAACCTTCAGACATTGTTCCTCACTGTGCGAGACCTGCCGGGATAAAAAATACATAAAAAAAAAAAAAGTTGAAGATCATAGTCCATGTGGAAATGGATTCCTCCAACATTATGACAACCTCAATTACAGCGTGAAAATATAACAGAAATGTAGATTACTGCAGCCTTCTTCCCAAAGAAAGAAAGAAAGCCATGCCAAGCTAATATCAAGTTAATATTTGCCATATAGTTCCTCACACCCCTGCAAACCCAGACCTCAACTTTTGCTCTTGGCCAGCACTTGGGGTGGAAGCCAGAGCAAAACTGGCACTTCTCCAGCTTCGGCTGTGGGGTGGCCATTAGCCCTGGTCCCATGTAGGAGCCTTCTAGTCCAGAGGGACCAGGATTGGTTTATGGGCGGCCCCTTCTGTTATGATGAGGGTCTCTGATGCACCATGACCTATGGCACGTTTTTGATGCAGAAAGCACGTACCTCGGTCTTTCATAAAAAAAATGTGTCCAGAGTGTCAATGTGGTGTGTTCAGTACCCTAGCATAGGGTAGTTGCAAACTGTTCTTTTAATGTAATGTTATTTAATATGTCTTGTAATGTACCAGCATATCTCAGTATGGATTGGTCACAGGTTAATAATCCTTACTTTCCCCTGTAGGAAGTTAGGTGTTAATCTTAGTAGTAGTTCAGTCATAGTGGATTTGCTGAGGAAGTGAGAGAACCTACATGTGCTCAATCCTTAGAGTAATAGGCCTGAGTTCTAGAGAAAAATTGTCTCTGAGGATGTTTGCATCAAGTAAGCTATTTCTACTTTATAGTGCTCCAGAAAGAAAGAGAAAGGAAAGATCTAAAAGGGCCAGAATCTGCATGGTTGGACATTGGAGTCAGTCAATAAAATTGAAATTAAAAAAAAAGTTATGGCTTTTGGAATATGGGGAGAAAATAATGAAAATCAAAAATTGTAAATGGACTTTTTCTTGAAAGGATTAATAAAGATCAATTGAAAAAATGTTTGTTTTTTTTAGCCCAAAATGAGTACAATGAATCATAATAAATTGCCCCAAAAGTGTGCATATTAAGTAGCAAAAATGATACAAAAATGTTTGAAAAATTACACAAGGTATTTGCTGTTTAAGGCTGATGAAGACTTTACTGCAGTGAGAGGGACATTGCTTATACACCCTTCACACTTAGACATGACCTGGCCAGTTGTATCTTAGTCAGGTACCCCTCATCTGGAAATTACAGCCACCATTGCAAGAGTCATATTGCCAGCCTTAGATTCTGCAAAGAGAGGGACTTTGGAGAGATATAGGGGAGTACTACAACCCCCATCCTCACCTATATCCACACGTTGCTATCTCAAAAGATTTGCAATGTCAATTGTTTGGAACGGCACCTACATCTCCTGACTTGCACCCTTACAACACTCATAACACCAAGGGCACCCCAACTACCATCAGGCAGGAGCCCCAATATCAGGCTATGCCTAGACAGAAGAAAGGGTATGCCCCGATTGCAAATATTGATAATAATTTGAGTCCAGCTGTTCCCTGCTCTGATGAGTCCTGTATATATGGTTGGGCGTGACCTGTGTTTCGTCATTTAGGGCCTTTGAAATTGCCTTCTAGCTACTCAAACCTCAGCAACCCAAGATACTGTCAGACAGGGCTGGCGTCATAAAAAAGAGTCATGGATCTAGCTATACTCAAATCCTCCACAGTGATATCAGAGAATGGAGGATAGATATAGTCAGAGAAAGTTGATAATTACAGATGCAACAAGAGGACGTAAAGACTTTTTGCCCAGTTGGCACACTTTGAGATGGGGTGCATCATTAGACTAAGAGAAGCAAGATGGTCATTTTGACGAATTGTCTGTCATCTAGGCCATTCAGACCTAGCTTTTAGGAGGGGTTGGGAGCAAGGACACATGGTTAACAGTCTCCAGATAACCCTGACAGACAACTTAAAGAGAGAATTATTTGCTCCACTGACAAGAAAAAGCTCCCACAATTTTTTGTCCACCGTCCAGACACAGGTGGCCCCTTCATTGCACACCCTGGTCTCTGCCCTGACTATTTCCAGGTGATTGCATCACTTCCTTGGCTTATCCATTTGCCAGATGGACAGGCCAACATTTATAGGACCAGATGCGGCTCCAGTTTCAGAAACCTATGTGTGCGCAGGATCTACGTGCAGGATATACAGGCGCAGCTGCAACATATGTAGGCAAATGTGCCACGGGATACCATACGGAACCTGTATGCCTCCATGCCCAACCATATCTCATTTTCTATCCATGCTAGTGTCCTGTTGAGCCACCTTTCAATTGTAGTGTTTCCCAATAAACTTCTCCTTTCGCTCTACCATTGTAATTAAAGATGAGCGAATTTCTCAAAAATAAGATTTGGCTGGTTTGTTGAATTTTCCGAAAAGATTTGATTCAATACGAATTTATTTGGGGTGAATTGCATTAAAAAACAGCTATTTCCTGGCTGCAGATAGCCTGTATAGTAGTGTAGAACACTGTGCCTTGCAATAACACGCATAGGGAGTCTGCTGTGGTAGTGAAACAATAATGTGAGTCAGTATGACATGCAGATGACAGGAGTCGCTTTTAGAATCAATGTACATATCACTTATTTGCGCAGTTATGGGGCCAAAACTGACCAAATAACTCAAGTGTGAACTCAACTTTATAGGTTGATATTAGCGTCAAGAAGAAGCACACTCCTTTTACACCGTCGTCAGTTGATTCCACATAGATGTCTACAGAACCTGTTCTATTAAACACTTATACAAGTAGAGCCCCCCGAAAGAGTGGAGAGGGTGTCAGCAGTAAGTTTGTGTTGACGTCACTGATTATTTTGCCCTTCCTCTGATCCGTCGGAACAATAACCCCCCAAAAAAACTGATCCTGTCTGTTGAGCATCAGCCTTCACTCAGTCAGCTTTGGTCAGTAATTCATCAGTATTGCTAAAGCCCAAAAAAAACTGGAGTGGATCCAAAACAGAGATGACACGTGAATAGAATATTTGCATGTCTTCTGTGTTTTGTACCCACTCCTGCTTTTGGCTACCAAATCATAAACAAATTCTGATGGAAGATAGGGACCATTTCATACGGGCCTTGTAGCTGCTACATAGACAGGATCTGTAGTGTGTCTCATTTCTGACAGATCAGAAGAAGGGTCAAATAAATGATGATGTCAACCAGGCCAAAAAAGGCTAAATAGTGGCCCAGTCATGGAGTGGGGAGAGTGGGAACAGCATGAGAAGTCCACAGAGTGGCCCAATGACATAGTGTTAAGGTAGCAGCAGCATGAGGAGACCACAGAGTGGTGAAGTGGCAGCAGCATGAGAAGACCACAGAGTAGTGATGTGGCAGCAGCATGAGGAGACCACAGAGTGGCCCATTGAATAGTGTTGATGTAGAATCAGCATAAGGAGACCACAGAGTGGCCCAGTGACATAGTGTTAAGGTGGCAGCAGCATGAGGAGACCACAGAGTAGCCCAGTGACATAGTGTTGAGGTAGCAGCAGCATGAGGAGACCACAGAGTTGGAGTGGCCAGTGACATAGTGTGGAGGAGGCAGCAGCATGAGGAGACCACAGAGTACTGATGTGGCAGCAGCATGAGGAGACCACAGAGTGGTGAATTTGCAGCAACATGACGAGACCACAGAGTAGTGATGTGGCAGCAGCATAAGGAGACCACAGGGCAGCGAAGTGGCAGCAGCATGAGGAGACTACAGAGTGGCCCAGTGACATAGTGTTGAGGTGGCAGCAGCATGAGGAGACCACAGAGTGATGAAGTGGCAGCAGCATGAGGAGACTACAGAATGGCCCATTGACATAGTGTTGAGGTAGGAGCAGCATAAGGAGACCACAGAGTGGCCCAGTGACATAGTGTTGAGGTAGCATCAGCAGCATGAGGAGACCACAGAGTGGCCAAGTGACATAGTGTTGAGGTAGCAGCAGCAGCATGAGGAGACCACAGAGTGGCCCAGTGACATAGTGTTGATGTGGCAGCAGCATGAGGAGACCACAGAGTGGTGAGGTCACAGCAGCATGAGGAGACCACAGAGTGAAGTGGTAGGAGCATGAGGAGACCACAGAGTGGCCCAATGACATAGTGTGGAGGTGGCATCAGCATGAGGAGACCACAGAGTAATGATGTGGCAGCAGCATGAGGAGACCACAGAGTGGCCCAGTGACATAGTGTGGAGGTGGCATCAGCATGAGGAGACCACAGAGTAGTGATGTGGCAGCAGCATGAGGAGACCACAGAGTAACCCAGTGACAGAGTGGGGAGGTGGGGGGCAATACCAGTACCAGCTGAAGATTGTGGCTGGCAGTAGAAGCACCTTGCAGCAGGTGTAGCATCAGGAGGGTGGAAGCATCAGAATAGTAGCTGAACCAGGTAGCCAGAAGAAACAGGTCTCCTTTGTCAAAGTGTTGGTATGGAACCATGGAAGATCTAGTCTGATGCATCAGGCACTGGTGTTTGAAAATCCTGGCTGATCCACGCCTGATTCATCTTCACAAACGTCAGTTTCTCCACATTTTGGGTGAACAGGAGAGTTCTCCTTTGGGTAACTATGGCTCCCGCAGCACTAAACACCCGCTCTGATGCCACACTGCTGGCTGGGCAGGAAAGCTTGTCCAGGCAAACTCTGCCAGTTGTGGCCACAAATAAAGTTTGGCTGCCCAGTAGTCCAAGGGATCTTTGATGTGGGGTGGTAGGGTGAACTCCAAGTATGCCACAACCTGCTGGATTAGGTTCTGCTCAATGTCTAGCTGCTACTGCTGGTGAGCAGTTTCTTCAGTAGGTGGGTGAAGAAAACTGCTCATCAGCGCCTCCAGACTTAAGTTGCTGATAATGGAACTGGTACTGGTACTGCTCCTGCCCCCCACCCCCCCGAGCAGCCATGGCAGTGGAACGTGAGCGCAGAGGCCCTGCGTGAGAATGGGCGATAGCGCACATAGGCAGCGGCCAACTGACTACATAGGATGTCTTGATAGTAGTTCAGTTTGTCCTCCCTCTCAGTGGGTGTGAAAAAGGCCCCCATTTTGGATCAGTAGTCATGGTCTAACATGGTGGAGAGCCAGTACTCATCCTTCTGCCGAATGGTAACAATTCGTCTGTCACTACACAAGCAAGTGAGCATGCATTGGGCTATTTGCGCAAGTGACTCGGAGGGAATCCCTGCCTCCATCTCCACTGCATACTGCCATGGTGTGTCCGGGTCCTCTGCCTTGTCTTCCTCATCGCCCTGTAGCTCCTCTGGCTGATCCTGCTCCTCCTGCTCCTTCTCTCCTGTCTCCTGGGTAGAAAAACCACCGATTTCTCTACAAATTACTTGTGCTCGAATGTCGTCCTCCTCCTCCTCCTCTAGTTCAGCCCCCAAATGGCTCATGTGGCCGTGTTGTAGTGCCATGTTTTCTGTCCCCTGGCCAGCCAGATTTTGCAGCATCTGTTCCAGGACATGAATCAGGGGAATGACGTTGTTCATCCAATATTTCTTGTGACTGACCATTAAAGTGGCCTCCTCAAAGGGTCCAAGCAAACGGCAGGTGTCAAGCATGAACTGCCACTGGCTAACATTGAAGTTACACAGGGGAGTATCTCTGTCCACCTGTATCATTAAGAAATCGTTAATGGCCTTTCTCTGTTGATATAATCTGTCCAACATATGGAGGGTGGAATTCCAATGGGTGGAAACACATATCAGCCTAAGGAGGGTGTGCTTTGCAGTGTACGAGTGGCTGAAGTGCATGCAAAGTTTCCTGGCCATTTTCCGGATGTCTTGCAGATGGGCGGAAGACTTCAGGAACAGCTTTACAATCAGATTGAACATGTGCACCATGCAGGGTGCATGGCTCAGCCCTCCTTGACGCAGCACCAACACCATGTTCTTCCCATTGTTGGTCACCATGCTTCCGATTTTGAGTTGTCGAGGAGAAAGCCAGGATTCAATTTGTTGATGAAGAACGTGGAGCATTTCCTCCCTTGTGTGACTCCGTTCGCCCAGGCAAACCAGGTGCAGAACAGCGTGACACATTTACCCAGTTGGTGGTAAAGGACATATATTGTCCTTGCCCATAGTTACCCCATAGTTACCCTGGCCACGCTTCACCTTCTGCCCACAAATTCTGCAAATGGCCATGTTCACGCCTAACAAAAATTTGCCACACCGCGTAATATGCCATTTTCCCCCAAACTCTCCACGCTGACTGCCTGCTACCGCTGCCCCCGTGAACCCCTGCACCGCTACTTTCCTGGCCGTTAGGCTCCTGCGAAGCGGGTGGTCTTCCTTGCGCACGTTTGGCTTCCGACCACCCACTGCTGCCACCCTGCTGGCTCAGCCGCTGCCTCAAGCTTGCCACCCTCTTCTCCTGATGATGATAATGATGATGATGAAGTCCCTAATTCACCTGGCTCCCAAGTGCAATCAGATACACATAATCATCATCATCATCATCTGCTACTGTCTGCACATCACTGATGTCCCCCTGCTCCACCTGCTCCTATGTGACTCTCCTTATCTCTACTTTCCCGCCTTCCGGAGGAAGCAGTGGATGTCTTCTCCAGATCTTGGCTGGGTAGTAGCTGCTGACTGTCCTCTAGTAGCTTGCCCTTGCTGAAAAGTGGAGCCGAACCTATATATAATATAATATAATACTTCTCGCGCTGCGGGAACGGAAAATGACAGAGGAAGGTTCAGGACAGGTGGGGGCACAGGGCCTGCTCCCGGGCCATGCCAACTAAGCGTTGTGTCAGAGGAATCCACCGACTCTTGGCTGGGGTGTCTGATGTCCCTTGCGACGAAGTCAAAGACCGAGTCAACCATTCAAGCACTGCTGGGTTGCTGGTCAAGACACGACCGCTTGATTACTTTGGGAGCCCAGGCTTCTCGCTCGACTTCTGCTGCCACTCCCCCCTCTGCCTGCGACAGAAACATTTTGTCCACTGCCCTTTCCCTTTGTCCACTGCCCTTTCTGTCTGACATACTGTATGATAAAATAATTAAATTAAAATAATTCCAAAAAGGCTGTAGTACAATATTACTTCACTGCTGAACAGCAATTAAGATATATATATATATATATATGTATTAAGGCATTTGCCTGGATTTGTGGGAGGGGCTGAGGTCCGCCTCCAGCCTATTTAGGGCACCCCCCTTACCTGGCTCCTGCACCGTCTGAGGTCTGAGCTTTGTGAGAGGAAGTCGCTTGTTGGAGTTCTGAGGAATTTACCTGCGAGCCGCTGATTTTCTGAGAGCTTTTTTCGTCGCCGTCTGGTTCTGGTCGTGGAGCATTGCTGTTCTTTTCCCAGCTTCTCTCGGTTCACTGTGGGTCGCGTTTGCCCGTCAAACTGTGAGTTATTTCGTACGGGTCAGCAGGGCCTCACGGTTGCCCCAGCACCGGTTCATCTCATTTCATCAAGGCACACCAATGTCACGGTTTCATGCAAGTCACCATCATTCATTTCTGTCACACCTGTTCATGCGTTCTCATTTACAATCCGCACCACCAGTTGGTCATACACACTGGCAGCATGCGGCATGGTTCCTGGTTCAAACACCCCCCCTTTTCTGTTTTCCACACGCTGCACCCATGTCACCAGCAGCTCCTTTTTCAGGCCCTCTGGCGTCTCCACAGGGCCGTCATGCCGGCCAGCAACCTGCTGATCCCAGCACATTCCCCGGTTGGTTCACCCCAAACAAACATTCATCATGCACAGCACAGTGGGCTGCTGCCGTGCACCCCCCCATTCATTTTCACTTTTTCACCGGGCTGCCGTTCGTCCCTTCCCTGTCGCCTCCTGCCTGTTGCCGCTCCTCCTGCCGCGCGGCCGATGGCGCCCGACCGCGTCCTGGGGCCTGGTCTGCGCATGCGCGGCCGGGGGTTCTGCGCATGCGCGGCATTTTCGCTGGCGCATGCGCAGTGTCCCGACGCCTCCGGACGTTTGTGTTCAACACACTGATTCTTCCCAGCCTCCACATGTCACTCCTCACTCGCAACCCCCCCCGGTCATTCATGTGCGCAGTCGTGGGGGCCAGCAGCAGTGCAACCGCACAATCTCCCCCCCCCCCCTTTCCATTCATTACCTGCACTGGGCTCACCGCGGCCGTAACTTCCCCTCACCACCTGCTGCCTGGTTGCCGCTCTCCCTGCCGCGCGGCCGGCCGCGTCCTGGGGCCTGATCTGCGCGTGCGCGGCGGGGGTTCTGCGCATGCGCGACGGCTCGTCGGCGCATGCGCGGTGTCCCGGCGGCCGTGCGCGCGGCATCTGTGTCCGGGGGGCCGCCGTCGGGCGGCAGGGGAGGCCGCGACATGCCCCTCTAGTTACACATTCCCCAGGAGCCCCATTAAAGACAGTGAAACACATCACACCCATGAAATAAACAGGGAATCATGAGCAGGCCCCTCTTGGCCAAATCGTGCATGATCTCACCATGCTGATCGCCGGAGGGGCATAGTCTTCCCATCCGCATTCAGCTACAAGTGACGGTCTGTCTCTAAAGGGGTCGTCACCTTTTCACAACCATGTCCAAAGGAAAAAAAAAAAAAAAAAAAAAAAAAAAAAAAAGATAATATATAATATATATATTTTTGCTTCATATTCAATAAACATGTGGGAATTGCGGGGGCACTGTCCAGAAATGTTCCAAAAAAAAAAAAAAAAAAAAAAGACAATATTTTGCAGGCGCACACTTTCCGCCTGCCCATGGCCACGGCACGCACTGGTCTCGTTCACATCAGGCGCAAGCTATCATTTCATGTGTAACCGCCATGATCCTCCCGGTCATACATATGTACCACAGGCATTTACGCTTTTCATCACGCTATGTCATGTTTACCCTCCCCCTTATTTTTTAGGCGGTCAACCTATACTGTTTTACACTACCGTGTATCCGGAGAATTTTTCTTGGTACCAGGTACGTTCACCTGCTCATTTACCAAAATCTTCCTTACATTTCGGATGGTCCCGTTAGGGTCAGCGTGCTGGCTTTAGGGGCACGATCATCCCACTAGGTAACCCCCCCCCTTTTCTTGGCTTCGCCGACAGTTAGTGGTCCCGCGAGGCCGACACCCCGCCTCAAACGTACGGAGGCACCTGCCCAACGCGCCACCTCGTTAGTAAGCCGCCTCGCATGTTGCATAGAGAGGGCCTCACCTGTCACTCCCTTCCCCTAGTCCTGTCTTACAGTCACCGAGAGGCCAACGCTCCTGCCGCTACCACGAGTGGCCTCATTACCCCCTCGCGCCAAATCATAGGTAGAGCCTCTCAAAGCCGCTTGGCAATTAGCAGGGCCTCATCTGTCACCATGCAAGTGTAATTTTTTCGCCATTTGGCCTAGCTAGCCAGCACGATCCTGCATGGCCTCAAATTAATCAATTTTTTTTATTGTAGTATGTCGCTGGATGGGTTGGAAAACTTCTCCCTACCTGGCACCCCTGCTAGATCTGTCACTGCCACTTCGGGAGACGATCTAGCCAGTCCAGCGTCCATCCGGTCCTGGACAATTCCTCGCATCACGGCGGAGTTGAGGAAACGGCATGTTCCCTTCCCCGCCACGGCTAGGAAAGCGGAGCTGTTCCGGCTGTTACGCGCTTCAACCGATACTAGCGATGCGGGGCAAGGACCCAGCCAGTCCGGCACCGGGGACATCCATGCCATGCTGGCCTCTCTGATGACATCCATGTCAACAATCAACGCCAGGCTGGAGAGGCTGGAAACGGTCACCACGACCCTCTCCTTGGCGGGTCCGCCACCGGCGGCATCACCGGCACCAGTCGGTTTGCCGGTGGTCACACCATCCACTAGCGTGGAGGACCGGGAAGTCAACCCGGCGCATATGATTCCTGAGCACTTGAAACGGGATATCCTGGAAGGTAAGGATATAAACCTGGCCTCCCTTCTGATTGCCTCCCAGGACGTGGTCGAAAACACGACGTACGCCTATGACGAGGTGTCAGTTGTGGTCAAGTCCAGGGATGCCCGGCTCAATAGGAAATTGACCATTCCCGAATTCGTGTTGGCCTTCGGAATCTACAGAGAGGTCATCTGTGCGGTCTACCCCAACAGAAGGGAGGAATTCGACCTCTACTTACACAAACTGGTGGATTTGGGCAACAAATACGGAGGGTCAGCGTTTTATGACTATCACAGGTCTTTTTCGGCAAAGGTGGCAGGGGCGTTCTCCCAGTACGGAGTCCGCTCCAACTGGGCGAGGATCGACACGGTCATTTTTTGTCGCCACTTCGCAGGCCTTAGGACCCCGGCCTGTGCGCACTGCTCCTCCACGGCCCACACCACCAATTTCTGCCCGAACACGTCGGTCAGACAGGGCCCCTCCCAGGCAGCTGGTCCCTCCGGGGTCCCGGAGAGACTGGCCCGGGACAAACTGGGTCGGCCGATCAAATTTCTAGGCAAATCGATGATTTGCAATAATTTCAATGAGGGGTCCTGTATTATAACGGATGTAAATTGTTACACATATGCACCAAATGTTTCCGGGCACATGCCAAGTCCATGTGTCCAAATAAAATGTTTACAAAACCGTATCTAACAACTATCAACATGCCAGTTTTTACCGCGCTCATGTCGCAACACCCCTCCAGGCATCTATCAGATTTCCTCGTTTCAGGATTGACAGAAGGATTTCACACGGGCATCCTGTATATGCCAACAGGCACCCTGGAATGTCCCAATCTTTTATCCGCTCTACACAACCCCACCGCCATTGACGCCCTCATAGCCCAAGAGGTAACAGAGGGTTTTGTGCTAGGTCCTTTCAAGACTCCCCCATTCGCCACATGGCGCACCAACCCCATTGGCATCGTCACTGGGAAATCTTCCCAGAAACAGAGGCTCATCATCGACCTATCGGCACCTCACGGGACGGGCAACCCCAGTCTCAACTCCCTCATTCCCTCGGAGGAATTCTCTCTGCAGTATACCACCATAGATCACGCCATCACGGCCATCAGTCAAGCAGGGGTGGGGGCATGGCTCAGCAAAACCGACATCGCCAACGCCTTCAAATTACTTCCGATTCACCCTACACTGTGGCACCTGCATGGCATCAAGTGGTCTGGGGATTATTATTTTTTCTCCCGATTGACCTTCGGGTCCAAAAGCAGCCCGGCCATCTTCGACGTGTTTGCGGAAGCATTATGCTGGTTGCTATTGAATATAGCAAGGTGCCCGCTGGTTTTACATTACCTTGATGACTTCCTATTGGTGGAAGAAAACACTTCCCCTCCTTCCAGCCTCAGAGCCACCATCAAGCTGTTCAAGGAACTGGGGGTCCCCCTCTCCACCAAGAAGACAGAGGGGCCGGACACGATCATCACCTTCCTGGGTATCCAGTTGGATTCAGCTTCAATGCAAGCCAGTTTGCCGTCCGGGAAGATCCAGGACATCCTCACCCACATAGACGGCTATCTTCAACTCGGCACCTGCAACCGCAGAGAACTACAGTCCCTGCTGGGCTCCCTGAACTTTGCCATGCGCATCATACCCCAGGGTCGCTCGTTTATTTCACGGCTTCTGCACCTCTTCCCCTTGTTCCTACACGACTCGCACAGATTGTCCCTGGATGCCCACGCTGCGGCGGATCTGGGAATGTGGAGGAGATTTCTGTCCACCTGGAATGGTAGGAGCTTGTTTCTCCCTCACCTGTCGGACTCTTCCCCCTCTATCTGGTCAGATGCGGCATCTACCACAGGCTTTGCGGCCATATTTGGGGACGATTGGCTGTGGGGCAGCTGGCCTCCTGAGGTCCAGGGTCTGGAAGGATTCTCCACTACCTCAGCGCTTTTTGAGATCTATCCCATCGTAGCGGCTGCCGTGGCGTGGGGTCATTTATGGGCAAATCTGGCGGTCCGCTGCTACTCGGACAACCAAGCAACCTGCCAGATTATAAATAAAGGTCGTTCTAAATCCCTCACAATCATGAGGTTCATGCGAAGACTTACTTGGCTGGCCGCCTGCAACAATTTTTTCCTGCATTGTTTCCATGTCCCAGGGGTGTGCAATTCGGCTGCTGACAATTTATCTCGCTTCAAATTTCAGGCTTTTCATCAGGATCTCCCATCAGCATCACCCACTGCCTCCAGCACCCCGTCATTTCAGCAACTCATTCTGGACTAGAGGCCATCATGCGGCATAGCCAGTCTTTGTCCCACTTTTCACTATCAGTCAATACACATAGAGCATACAACAGAGCATTCACGCTATTCAACAGATTCCTGGTAGAACACAACATCACGCACCCTTTCATCATGACGTCTGTTTTGGGATTTGCTTCTTTTTGCCACCTCAAACTAAAAATGTCATACAACACCATCAAACTGTATCTTACTGGCATTCAACATCATATGCTAATCTTGCACCCTAACTACACCAGCTTCATGGCCTCCCACCAAATCAAAACAATACTCAGAGGCATTCAGAAGACGGAACCCGCACGTCCAGCCCAAAGGCTGCCCATCAACAGTCATGTTTTCAAGACATTATCCGACCTGCTGGACGCCACGCCTTTTGATACAAATACCAACGCGGTCATCAAAACGGCTATTTACTTAGCCTTCTACGGGTTCCTGAGGCCCGGGGAATTCACTACCACCTCCACATCCCAAACCTCATCTTGTCTCCTTGTCTCCCACTTATCTAAACACCTGGATCACTACGTCCTGACCTTACCTCACTCCAAGAGTAGTCAGCGTTCACCTGTCAACATCTCATATTACCCCACGCACAACAAATGGTGTCCGGTGAGGGTGCTGGACACATACAGTCAGCTTCACAGGTTCCTACCCTCTCAACCGCTACTTCAACTTCATGGATCGGTGCTCACCACGACCACCTTCATGATCCATGTCAGATCATTTCTCACCCAACTGGGCCTTAACGCGGCCAACTACTCGGGGCACTCCTTTCGCATCGGAGCTGCATCCACGGCCTCCAGTGCCAACATCCCTGCCCATGTTATCAAGAAATTGGGACGCTGGAAGTCGTCCGCTTACGCACGATACATTCCCAATCCAGCGCAAGAGTTAAGGGTGGCTTTCCAAAGCATGTCGGGTTGAGCTGTTTACATGTTTTATTGGTTACAAATAAACTGGTTTATTTCCATTTTTGCCCTCTTCTTTCTTAGGCCTACCTCGTCCTCGGTTTCGGCACACCACAACCGACTGCATTTCTTTCCCTGCTTCCCAGGGCTCTTCTCTGTACTACCGTAAGCACCTAACACAAGTATTAAGGCATTTGCCTGGATTTGTGGGAGGGGCTGAGGTCCGCCTCCAGCCTATTTAGGGCACCCCCCTTACCTGGCTCCTGCACCGTCTGAGGTCTGAGCTTTGTCCCTCCCACCACTCCACTCATTTACAACTCATTTCTTTTATGTCTTTTCCTTGGGTGGGCCCTCTTCTTTCTTAGGCCTACCTCGTCCTCGGTTTCGGCACACCACAACCGACTGCATTTCTTTCCCTGCTTCCCAGGGCTCTTCTCTGTACTACCGTAAGCACCTAACACAAATATATATATATATATACACATATATATATATATATATATATATATATATATATATATATATATATTTAGTCCAGAAAAAAGAACGGCACTTCAATAGGTCATGAGAAAATAACTCATTCAAATACCCGTGCGGTGCAACATTTTGGCTCAATGCTAGAGCCTTTTTCAAGCAAAGAACATATAAATATGGTGAGTATATATACACTGCTCAAAAAAATAAAGGGAACACTTAAACAACACAATGTAACTCCAAGTCAATCACACTTCTGTGAAATCAAACTGTCCACTTAGGAAGCAACACTGAGTGACAATCAATTTCACATGCTGTTGTGCAAATGGGATAGACAACACGTGGAAATTATAGGCAATTAGCAAGACACCCCCAATAAAGGAGTGGTTCTGCAGGTGGTGACCACAGATCACTTCTCAGTTCCTATGCTTCCTGGCTGATGTTTTGGTCACTTTTTAATGCTGGCGGTGCTTTCACTCTAGTGGTAGCATGAGACGGAGTCTACAACCCACACAAGTGGCTCAGGTAGTGCAGCTTATCCAGGATGGCACATCAATGCGAGCTGTGGCAAGAAGGTTTGCTGTGTCTGTCAGCGTAGTGTCCAGAGCATGGAGACGCTACCAGGAGACAGGCCAGTACATCAGGAGACGTGGAGGAGGCCGTAGGAGGGCAACAACCCAGCAGCAGGACCACTACCTCCGCCTTTGTGCAAGGAGGAACAGGAGGAGCACTGCCAGAGACCTGCAAAATGACCTCCAGCAGGCCACAAATGTGCATGTGTCTGCTCAAACGGTCAGAAACAGACTCCATGAGGGTGATATGAGGGCCTGACATCCACAGGTGGGGGTTGTGCTTACAGCCCAACACCGTGCAGGACGTTTGGCATTTTCCAGAGAACACCAATATTGGCAAATTCGCCACTGGCGCCCTGTGCTCTTCACAGATGAAAGCAGGTTCACACTGAACACATGTGACAGACGTGACAGAGTCTTGAGACGCCGTGGAGAACGTTCTGCTGCCTGCAACATCCTCCAGTATGACCGGTTTCGCATTGGGTCAGTAATAGTGTGGGGTGGCATTTCTTTGGAGGGCCGCACAGACCTCCATGTGCTCGCCAGAGGTAGCCTGACTGCCATTAGGTACCGAGATTAGATCCTCAGACCCCTTGTGAGACCATATGCTGGTGCGGTTGGCCCTGGGTTCCTCCTAATGCAAGACAATGCTAGACCTCATGTGGCTGGAGTGTGTCAGCAGTTCCTGCAAGACGAAGGCATTGATGCTATGGACTGGCCCGCCCGTTCCCCAGACCTGAATCCAATTGAGCACATCTGGGACATCATGTCTCGCTTTATCCACCAACGTCACGTTGCACCACAGACTGTCCAGGAGTTGGCAGATGCTTTAGTCCAGGTCTGGGAAGAGATCACTCAGGAGACCGTCCGCCACCTCATCAGGAGCATGCACAGGCGTTGTAGGGAGGTCATACAGGCACGTGGAGGCCACACACACTACTGAGCCTCATTTTGACTTGTTTTAAGGACATTACATCAAATTTGGATCAGCCTGTAGTGTGTTTTTCCACTTTAATTTTGAGGGTGACTCCAAATCCAGACCTCCATGGGTTGAAAAATTTGATTTCCATTTTTTTATTTTTGTGTGATTTTGTTGTCAGCACATTCAACTATGTAAAGAACAAAGTATTTCAGAAGAATATTTAATTAATTCAGATCTAGGATGTGTTATTTTTGTGTTCCCTTTATTTTTTTGAGCAGTGTAGGTAAAACAGCACACATCATCCTCATGTGACCCAATCAAATCAGTGGGTGTTGACAAAATTAGCATACATAGCAGTAAGAAAAAATGCATCAAAATATACAATATGCATTGCTAACTAGTAATATATATATATATATATATATATATATATATACACATATACAGTACAGACCAAAAGTTTGGACACACCTTCTCATTCAAAGAGTTTTCTTTATTTTCATGACTATGAAGGCATCAAAACTATGAATTAACACATGTGGAATTATATACATAACAAACAAGTGTGAAACAACAGAAAATATGTCATATTCTAGGTTCTTCAAAGTAGCCACCTTTTGCTTTGATTACTGCTTTGTACACTCTTGGCATTCTCTTGATGAGCTTCAAGAGGTAGTCCCCTGAAATGGTTTTCACTTCACAGGTGTGCCCTGTCAGGTTTAATAAGTGGGATTTCTTGCCTTATAAATGGGGCTGGGACCATCAGTTGCGTTGAGGAGAAGTCAGGTGGATACACAGATGATAGTCCTACTGAATAGACTGTTAGAATTTGTATTATGGCAAGAAAAAAGCAGCTAAGTAAAGAAAAACGAGTGGCCATCATTACTTTAAGTCAGTCAGTCAGTCAGCCGAAAAATTAAAAGTAAGGGCTATTTGACCATGAAGGAGAGTGATGGGGTGCTGTGCCAGATGACCTGGCCTCCACAGTCACCGGACCTGAACCCAATCGAGATGGTTTGGGGTGAGCTGGACCGCAGAGTGAAGGCAAAAGGGCCAACAAGTGCTAAGAATCTCTGGGAACTCCTTCAAGACTGTTGGAAGACCATTTCGGGTGACTACCTCTTGAAGCTCATAAAGAGAATGCCAAGAGTGTGCAAAGCAGTAATCAAAGCAAAAGGTGGCTACTTTGAAGAACCTAGAATATGACATATTTTCAGTTGTTTCACACTTGTTTGTTATGTATATAATTCCACATGTGCTAATTCATAGTTTTGATGCCTTCATAGTCATGAAAATAAAGAAAACTCTGAATAAGAAGGTGTGTCCAAACTTTTGGTCTGTACTGTACAGGGAGTGCAGAATTATTAGGCAAGTTGTATTTTTGAGGATTAATTTTATTATTTAACAACAACCATGTTCTCAATGAACCCAAAAAACTCATTAATATCAAAGCTGAATATTTTTGGAAGTAGTTTTTAGTTTGTTTTTAGTTTTAGCTATTTTAGGGGGATATCTGTGTGTGCAGGTGACTATTACTGTGCATAATTATTAGGCAACTTAACAAAAAACAAATATATACCCATTTCAATTATTTATTTTTACCAGTGAAACCAATATAACATCTTAACATTCACAAATATACATTTCTCACATTCAAAAACAAAACAAAAACAAATCAGTGACCAATATAGCCACCTTTCTTTGCAAGGACACTCAAAAGCCTGCCATCCATGGATTCTGTCAGTGTTTTGATCTGTTCACCATCAACATTGCGTGCAGCAGCAACCACAGCCTCCCAGACACTGTTCAGAGAGGTGTACTGTTTTCCCTCCTTGTAAATCTCACATTTGATGATGGACCACAGGTTCTCAATGGGGTTCATATCAGGTGAACAAGGAGGCCATGTCATTAGATTTTCTTCTTTTATACCCTTTCTTGCCAGCCACGCTGTGGAGTACTTGGACGCGTGTGATGGAGCATTGTCCTGCATGAAAATCATGTTTTTCTTGAAGGATGCAGACTTCTTCCTGTACCACTGCTTGAAGAAGGTGTCTTCCAGAAACTGGCAGTAGGACTGGGAGTTGAGCTTGACTCCATCCTCAACCCGAAAAGCTCATCTTTGATGATACCAGCCCAAACCAGTACTCCACCTCCACCTTGCTGGCGTCTGAGTCGGACTGGAGCTCTCTGCCCTTTACCAATCCAGCCACGGGCCCATCCATCTGGCCCATCAAGACTCACTCTCATTTCATCAGTCCATAAAACCTTAGAAAAATCAGTCTTGAGATATTTCTTGGCCCAGTCTTGACGTTTCAGCTTGTGTGTCTTGTTCAGTGGTGGTCGTCTTTCAGCCTTTCTTACCTTGGCCAGGTCTCTGAGTATTGCACACCTTGTGCTTTTGGGCACTACAGTGATGTTGCAGCTCTGAAATATGGCTAAACTGGTGGCAAGTGGCATCTTGGCAGCTGCACGCTTGACTTTTCTCAGTTCATGGGCAGTTATTTTGCGCCTTGGTTTTTCCACACGCTTCTTGCGACCCTGTTGACTATTTTGAATGAAACGCTTGATTGTTCGATGATCACGCTTCAGAAGCTTTGCAATTTTAAGAGTGCTGCATCCCTCTGCAAGATATCTCACTATTTTTGACTTTTCTGAGCCTGTCAAGTCCTTCTTTTGACCCATTTTTCCAAAGGAAAGGAAGTTGCCTAATAATTATGCACACCTAATATAGGGTGTTGTTGTCATTAGACCACACCCCTTCTCATTACAGAGATGCACATCACCTAATATGCTTAATTGGTAGTAGGCTTTCGAGCCTATACAGCATGGAGTAAGACAACATGCATAAAGAGGATGATGTGGTCAAAATACTCATTTGCCTAAAATTTCTGCACGCAGTGTATATATATATATATATATATATATATATATATATATATATATAGAAATTGGTCCAGATAAAGAATGAAAATAAGATTGAGATATAAGCTACCATTGCTTACATAGTCTGTGTAAACATCCATGTTGCCTAAGATATGCCAAGGGATAGATCTTTGAAATGTAGATGAACTAGAGTCATTCCAGCTTACAGAATTTAAATTCCCCCCAACCCCATATCTCTTTCCCTCTTCATCAGACTTTTTGTATTGACGATGGTCTAGTAGAATTTATAAAATGGCCAAGGGTAATTTTTGTTGTTGTTGGATGTGTTGCTTAGTAGCTCAAATAGGGACCAAATAAGATTGATTGGATAGTCTTACTATGACAATTGATGTATCAAAAAGGAACTTAGCTACTTTCCTTAACTGGTTTTTAAACCAGCAATTAAAATGTCTATCACAGTCAGGAACTGGAACTGAGCTGCACCTAAGCCACGTGACCTATGAGTGTGATGTCACTGGTATAGGGTATGCTGCAAGAAGGCCACAGCACTCACATGTGTGTTAGATCCCCACCAATCAGATACTGGTGACCAGAGCATAGGACATCAGTATAAAAAAGATTAAGAAAAAAGTTTTCCCCCAATAAGCATTCTTTTGTTATGTTAAAAATTGTTCTCCCAGAGTCGGATGACCTCCTACAAATGATGTGTCACTATCAACTATCCAACCCTTACTCCTTTCAGTCTGTGACACCTTCAAAATGTTATTGCATGCAAACCAACAAAAGTACCAAACTTTTCTCTGGGAGACTCCAGTCAGGACCACAATAAAGCCCCAGTAGCTAAAGAGCCACTATGTATGACCAGAACTTTCAAGAGCTCCAGTCATGTTTCTTACCTTGTAAGGACAGGAAATGGCTGAGGGGAAATAAAAGGCCCTTTCTTATGTCCTTAAGCAGGTTTCCTGTCTCTGAGAGGTATGGTGTTGTCATGGAAGATAGAATTCATTTGTATGTATGGTATGAGTGCAACCATGAGCATCCTATTTTATTTCCTTTTATACTTAATTATATTATTATATGTTATATAGTATAGTACATATGATATGGTATTATAGATGAACCTTATTAAATTTTACTTATTGTAATGTTAAACGAAATAGCAATGGACATGTAACCAATTGACTTCTCACCTGCTGCAGGTAGATGATTAGAGCTCCTTTTTCAAATGCCCCTTTGTTTATCTCAAAGTAAGAGATGTACTTGTCCACTCCATTCTTAAGCTGGAAAACATAACAATATTCTGGTTAAGATAACATAACAGCCTTGATCTTCAAAAAACTTTCTCATTGTGTCAGTATAACATGTCTGTGTACATGAAAATAGAAGCTCTCCTATGATACATGCGCCACATCCCTTTTTATTGACCTTTACTTGCCTTGTTTAGGTCTTTTTCATCTGGGGAGAATCCAGTCATCATGGAAATATCAATGATGGACATGGTAGCATCTACAGGTTTGCGGTGTCTGTGGATATCCCAAGTTTTTGTTATTCAATGGGTTTTGGATATAATCAACTTCTAACATATAGACACTTTATTAGCTCACTATTTATGAAGTAAAAAGTGTGTTGTAAACTTCTCAAGGCTGGGCCACAACCGTGACCCTAAAAATACTGTCAATGTAACCGGTGACTCTCAGTGTATAAGAGATATCAGTGCCAAGTGGAACCAAATAGATGTAAATGGAAAGTCGCACATTCCTACTTTGTAATAAGACTTCAAACACAGAACTCTAGTGTTACACATTGTTATCAAAGTCAATAAATCCTATCCAAGTGACCTACCAACCTTTATACACAAAGTGTAGAGTGAAGTTCAAGGGGTGTGGAGAAGTCCACTTATACACGTATCTAACACCTTTCCTATGTACCGTACATAGACTGACTTCAAGCTTTGTCAAGGCTGTCCAGCAAGCTTTTGTAACAGAATGAGAAGGTTTGGGTTCATTTTCATGTTGTAGGGTGGTCTGAATTATAATTTAGAGTCTGGTTTCAGGTCTTGCAGGCCAGTGTCAGGAGATAGAGCCCGAAAGAGAAGAGGACTCGGGAATGAAGAGTGGTAAGTAAACACAAAGGGGTCTGGTCAGAGATCTAAATATATTTTGATGTTTGGGGTATTCATTAATTTTGGTGTCTAGGCTGGAGTCTGAATTAATTTTATTTGCGTGTGAGTGACTCAGATAGGATTTATTGTCTTTCAAACACTGTGTCCTCACAGTGATGTTATAAATGGAAAGATCTTTTGACTCAAGAAAGATATAAACCGAAAAACCATAGAGCACGCTAAAGACAAACCTGAAGCAGATGTTGAGAGAAATTGTCTCCAAAGCATCATGTCCAGCTGTTAAAAGATAGAAAATCAGAGAAACACATAATTATATACCAAAAACATCAAGTTGGATTAACAAATTAGAATATTTTAATAAAAACATAATCATCATAGTAGTTTACAAGATGTGCATGAAAATAACATCTTTTTTTTGTCTAAGATAAACCTCTTCCAGGACTTGATTAAAGAGGTAGGCCACTATATAAGTACGTTACATAACATTGTAGGAGGCAGGGTAAAAATGAGTTTCCAAATATACTTTATTTAAAAAATCTGTCTGCTAATCTTTTTATAGTAAGCCACGCCCCCTGAGCCCCGCTCTGCCGTGCATCCAGTTCGTCCATGGCTGCACGGGACATGCAGGAGCTTTAGAGAAAGCTCGTCCATGCCTTTATTGTAACTGCACAGGCGCTGCTCTCCTAATCTCCTAAGAGCAGCGCATGCCCAGTCTGCCCCTGCCACTTGCGCGCTCCCTGTTCCGTCTCTGACAGGAATCCGCTGCTTGTTCTGTCAGTACAGCTTATTCCTGTCAAAGTTCTGAGCGGGGAGCCTAGTAAGAGCACGTCTGATCTCCTGGCTATAATGAGGGCAGGAGCTTGATCAGGTTTACTGTGAGTGATAATGCACTGCAGAACACTATACAGTGTACTGCAGTGTATTGTAAACCATCAGACCCACTGGATCTTCAAAAACCAAGTGGGTCTGGGTCACAAAAATAATTAAATAAAGTAAAAAAAAATGTTAAAAAAAAATTCTTCTTGTAAAAAAATAGGGAAAAAAAGAAAAGTAGACATCTTAGGTATTGCCACGGTATTGCCGCGTCCATATCGACTGGCTCTATAAAAATATCACATGACCTAACCCCTCAGGTGAACACCAAGCGATCAAAAAGGCGTATGCCCCCCAAAATCATACCAATCTAACGTCACCTCACCTCGCAAAAAATTAGCCTATACCTAAGACAATCACCCAAAAAAAATAAAAATATGTCTCTCAGACTATAGAGGCACTAAAACATGAATTTTTTTGTTTCAAAAATGCTTTTATTGTGTTAAATGTACAAAAAAATAAAAAGTTTACATATTAGGTATCGCTGCATCCGTAACAACCTGCTATATAAAAATACCACATGACCTGACCACTCAGATGAACATCGTAAAAAAGATAAAATAGAAACGGTGTCAAAAAAGCAATTTTTTGTCACCTTCATCACAAAAAGTGTAATAGCAAGCGATCAAAAAGTCATATGCACCCTAAAATAGTGCCAATCAAACCATCATCTTATACTGCAATAATGATACCCTACCTAAGACAATCGTCAAAAAAAATTTAAAAACTATGGCTCTCAGACTATGGAGAAACTAAAACATGATTTATTTTTTTGTTTCAAAAATAATATTGTTGTGTAAAACTTAAATAAATAAAAAAAGTAGACATATTAGGTATCGCCGCGTCCGTAAGAACCTGCTGTATAAAAATATCACATGACCTAATCCCTCAGGTGAACACCGTGAAAAAAAAAAAAGTGTGTCAAAAAAGCCATTTTTTGTCACCATACATCACAAAAAGTGCAATACCAAGCGATCAAAAATTCATACGCACACTAAAATAGTACCAGTCAAACCGTCATCTCATACTGAATAAAATAAGCCCCTATATAGGACAGTCACACACAAAAAAAAACTGGATATCAGAATATGGAGATGCTAAAAAATTTTTTTTTGCAAAAATGCTTTATTATGTAAAACTAAAACAAACAACACAAAAAGTCATATTTGGTATTGTCTCATCCATAACAACCTGCTCTATAAAAATAGCACATGATCTATCCTGTCAGATGAACATTGTAAATAACAAAAAATAAAACGGTGCCAAAATAGCTATTTTTGTTACCTTGCCTCATAAAAAGTGTATTATAGAGCAACCAAAAATCATATGTACCCTAAAAAAGTACCAAGAAAACTGCCACCTTATCCCGTAGTTTCTAAAATGGGGTCACTTTTTTGGAGTTTCTACTCTAGGGGTGCCTCACGGGGTCTTCAAATGTGACATGGCAGCTTAAAATTATCCCAGTGAAATCTGCCCTCCAAAAACCTTATGGCATTCCTTTCCTATTGCGCCCTGCCGTGTGCCCGTACAGCAGTTTACGACCACATATGATGTGTTTCTGTAAACTACAGAATTAGGGCAATAAATATTGAGTTTTGTTTGGCTGTTAACCCTTGCTTTGTTACTGGAAAAATTTATTAAAATGGAAAATCTGCCAAAAAAGTGAAATTCTAAAATTTCATCTTCATTTTCCTTTAATTCTTGTGAAGCACTTAAAGGGTTAACAAAGTTTGTAAAATTAGTTTTGAATACCTTGAGGGGTGTAGTTTCTAAAATGGGGTCATTTCTGGGTGGTTTCTATCATGTAAGGCCACTTTCACACTAGCGTTCGGGGCTCCGCTTGTGAGCTCCATTTGAAGGGGCTCACAAGCGGCCCCGAACGCATCCGTCCAGCCCTAATGCATTCTGAGTGGACGCGGATCCGCTCAGAATGCATCAGTCTGGCGGCGTTCAGCCTCCGCTCCGCTCAGCAGGCGGACACCTGAACGCTGCTTGCAGCATTCGGGTGTCCGCCTGGCCGTGAGGAGGCAAGCGGATCCGTCCAGACTTACAATGTAAGTCAATGGGGACGGATCCGTTTGAAGATGACACCATATGGCTCAATCTTCAAACGGATCCGTCCCCCATTGACTTTCAATGTAAAGTCTGGACGGATCCGCTCAGACAACTTTCACACTTAGAAATTTTTCTAAGTTATAATGCAGACGGATCCGTTCTGAACGGATACAAACGTCTGCATTATAGGAGCGGATCCATCTGATGACGGACCCGCTCTGAACGCTAGTGTGAAAGTAGCCTTAGCCTCATAAAGTGACTTCCGACCTGAACTGGTCCGTAAAATGTGGGTTTTGGAAATTTTCTGAAATATTTCAAGATTTGCTTCTAAACTTCTAAGCCTTCTAACGTCCCCAAAAAATAAAATGGCATTCACAAAATGATCCAAACATGAAGTAGACATATGAGGAATGTAAAGAAATAACTATTTTTGGAGTTATTACTATCTATTATAAAAGTAGATAAATAACATTTTGGAAATTTGCTAATTTTTCCCCATTTTTGGTAAATTTGGAAAAAAAATATAAATAAAAATGAAATTTTTTGACTCAATTTTACCACTGTCATGAAGTACAATATGTGACGAGAAAACAGTCTCAGAATGGCCTGGATAAGTAAAAGTGTTTTAAAGTTATTACTACATAAAGTGACACATGTAGGATTTCTAAAAATGGCTTGGTCCTGAAAGGGTTAAGGGCCCCCTTAAAAACCATTTGTCACTGCTTTTTGCTCCCAAGTTCTCTTCACCTCTATGCTCTGCCACACATAACCTCTTGATGGTATGTGTGGCAGTGTCAGGATCTTGTGTAAAATGGAGCCATAGGGTTGGAAAACTTTAATACACTGATCTGTAGTCTGACTCTGTATTATTTTTTTTTGCTTTGGTCTGGGATCTGGATTAATTTTGGTTCCGATATCAGACCTAATTTTATTTTTAGGCCTGGTCTGAGGTCTCATTATATTTTGGGAACTTGGTGGGGTCTGAATTAATGTAACTTCTGCCATAATTTTGAGACAGTTTAATCTCTGACTTAATCTGGGGGTCTGGGTCTTAATTTTGGTCTGGTCTGGGTCTGGAACAAATTTAACATCTGGACGAAGGTCTCAATTTATTTTGGAGTTAGTCTATAGTCTCAACTAATTTTAGGGTCTAGTCTGAGATCATCTCCTCATTAACTTTGAAGTTTAGCATGGGGCCTGAATTAATTTTAATATCAGGTCTCATTTTATTTTTTAGTCTAGCTAAGATCTAAATTTATTTGGGGTCCTATCTGGATCACAATTCTGGTTTTGGTCTGGGATCTGAGGTGTCAATCCATGTTAGGACTGTTATCTCCGTTAATTTTGGTGTTTGGTTTTGGGTCTGTATTAACGCTAGGATCCGGTGTCATTTTAAGGTGTATTTATTTTAGAGTCTACTCTGAGATGATAATTTTATTTTGGAGTCTGGGATCTGAATTTATTTTGCGATCCGCACTAGGGTCTGAATTCATTTTGTCGGAATTACATTTTTTTTATACTGTCTTTGGAGCAGTTCATAATGAAGCCTGAGGTCAAGTTTAAATTTGGGGTTTATTGGCATCTCGACTAACTTTGAGGCTTAGCGACAAAATAAATTTTAGGTTCTGTTATGAGTAGAGTTGAGCGAACACCTGGATGTTCGGGTTCGACGAGTTCGGCCGAACTTTCGAAAAATGTTCGGGTTCGGGATCCGAACTCGACCCGAACTTCATCCCGAACCCGAACCCCATAGAAGTCAATGGGGACCCGAACTTTTGGGCACTAAAAAGGCTGTAAAACACACCCGGAAAGGGCTAGAGGGCTGCAAAAGGCAGCAAAATGTAGTTAAATCCCCTGCAAACAAATGTAGATAGGGAAATGATGAGTTAACATAAAATAAATAAAAATTAAACAATATTAATTGGAGTGAGGTCCCATAGCACAGAATCAGGCTTCAAGTCACCCACCAATGGAGAAGGTCACTTACTATTATTTTGACCACAGCACCCAGACAAAGGAGAGAGGTCCCACAGCAGAGAACCAGGCATCATATCACCCACCACAGGAGTAGGCCACCATTTAGTTACTTTGACCCCTACACCCAGACGGAGGAGAGAGGTTACACAGCAGAGAATCAGGCATTTAGATCACCCACCACAGGAGTAGGCCACCATTGAATCAGACCCCGGCAACCATGTCAGATGGCACAAGCATAAGCTTTATATCAATCAGCACAGGAGAAGGCGACTTTGACAGACTTTGACCCCTACACCCGGACGGAGGAGAGAGGTTTCAAAGCAGAGAATCAGGCATTTAGATCACCCACCACAGGAGTAGGCCCCAATTTAATGGGACCCCGGCAACCATGTCAGATGGCACAACCATCAGCTTCATATCAATCAGCACAGGAGAAGGCGACTTTGAAAGACTTTGACCCCTACACCCAGACGGAGGAGAGAGGTTTCACAGCAGAGAATCAGGCATTTAGATCACCCACCACAGGAGTAGGCCCCCATTGAATCAGACCCTGGCAACCATGTCAGATGGCACAACCATCAGCTTTATATCAATCAGCACAGGAGAAGGCGACTTTGAAAGACTTTGACCCCTACACCCAGATGGAGGAGAGAGGTTTCACAGCAGAGAATCAGGCATCATATCAACCACCACAGGAGAAGCCACCATTTAGTTACTTTGACCCCTGCACCCAGGAAGAGGAGAGAGGCACCACAGCACATATTCTGGCATCATATCAGCCACCACAGGAGAAGCCACCATTGAGTTACTTTGACCCCCGCACCCAGGAAGAGGAGAGAGGCACCACAGCACATATTCTGGCATCATATCAGCCACCACAGGAGAAGCCACCATTGAGTTACTTTGACCCCCGCACCCAGGAAGAGGAGAGAGGCACCACAGCACATATTCTGGCATCATATCAGCCACCACAGGAGAAGCCACCATTGAGTTACTTTGACCCCTGCACCCAGGAAGAGGAGAGAGGCCCCACAGCACATATTCTGGCATCATATCAGCCACCACAGGAGAAGCCACCATTTAGTTACTTTGACCCCTTCACCCAAACAGAGGAGAGAGGTTCCACATCAGAGAATCAGGCATCATATCAACCACCACAGGAGTAGGCCACAATTTAATGGGACCCCGGCAACCATGTCAGATGGCACAACCATCAGCTTCATATCAATCAGCACAGGAGAAGGCGACTTTGAAAGACTTTGACCCCTACACCCAGACGGAGGAGAGAGGTTTCACAGCAGAGAATCAGGCATTTAGATCACCCACCACAGGAGTAGGCCCCCATTGAATCAGACCCTGGCAACCATGTCAGATGGCACAACCATCAGCTTTATATCAATCAGCACAGGAGAAGCCACCATTGAGTTACTTTGACCCCTGCACCCAGGAAGAGGAGAGAGGCCCCACAGCACATATTCTGGCATCATATCAGCCACCACAGGAGAAGCCACCATTGAGTTACTTTGACCCCCGCACCCAGGAAGAGGAGAGAGGCACCACAGCACATATTCTGGCATCATATCAGCCACCACAGGAGAAGCCACCATTGAGTTACTTTGACCCCTGCACCCAGGAAGAGGAGAGAGGCCCCACAGCACATATTCTGGCATCATACTAACCACCACAGGAGAAGCCACCATTGAGTTACTTTGACCCCTGCACCCAGGAAGAGGAGAGAGGCCCCACAGCACATATTCTGGCATCATATCAGCCACCACAGGAGAAGCCACCATTGAGTTACTTTGACCCCCGCACCCAGGAAGAGGAGAGAGGCACCACAGCACATATTCTGGCATCATATCAGCCACCACAGGAGAAGCCACCATTGAGTTACTTTGACCCCTGCACCCAGGAAGAGGAGAGAGGCCCCACAGCACATATTCTGGCATCATACTAACCACCACAGGAGAAGCCACCATTGAGTTACTTTGACCCCTGCACCCAGGAAGAGGAGAGAGGCCCCACAGCACATATTCTGGCATCATATCAGCCACCACAGGAGAAGCCACCATTGAGTTACTTTGACCCCCGCACCCAGGAAGAGGAGAGAGGCACCACAGCACATATTCTGGCATCATATCAGCCACCACAGGAGAAGCCACCATTGAGTTACTTTGACCCCCGCACCCAGGAAGAGGAGAGAGGCACCACAGCACATATTCAGGCATCATATCACACACCACAGGAGAAGGCCTCTTTCAGTGATTTAGGCCTTTGGACCCAGACAGAGGAGAGAGGCACCACAGCACATATTCTGGCATCATATCAGCCACCACAGGAGAAGCCACCATTGAGTTACTTTGACCCCTGCACCCAGGAAGAGGAGAGAGGCCCCACAGCACATATTCTGGCATCATATCAGCCACCACAGGAGAAGCCACCATTTAGTTACTTTGACCCCTGCACCCAGGAAGAGGAGAGAGGCACCACAGCACATATTCTGGCATCATATCAGCCACCACAGGAGAAGCCACCATTGAGTTACTTTGACCCCCGCACCCAGGAAGAGGAGAGAGGCACCACAGCACATATTCAGGCATCATATCACACACCACAGGAGAAGCCACCATTGAGTTACTTTGACCCCTGCACCCAGGAAGAGGAGAGAGGCACCACAGCACATATTCTGGCATCATATCAGCCACCACAGGAGAAGCCACCATTTAGTTACTTTGACCCCCGCACCCAGGAAGAGGAGAGAGGCACCACAGCACATATTCTGGCATCATATCAGCCACCACAGGAGAAGCCACCATTGAGTTACTTTGACCCCCGCACCCAGGAAGAGGAGAGAGGCACCACAGCACATATTCAGGCATCATATCACACACCACAGGAGAAGGCCTCTTTCAGTGATTTAGGCCTTTGGACCCAGACAGAGGAGAGAGGCACCACAGCACATATTCTGGCATCATATCAGCCACCACAGGAGAAGCCACCATTGAGTTACTTTGACCCCTGCACCCAGGAAGAGGAGAGAGGCCCCACAGCACATATTCTGGCATCATATCAGCCACCACAGGAGAAGCCACCATTTAGTTACTTTGACCCCTGCACCCAGGAAGAGGAGAGAGGCACCACAGCACATATTCTGGCATCATATCAGCCACCACAGGAGAAGCCACCATTTAGTTACTTTGACCCCTTCACCCAAACAGAGGAGAGAGGTTCCACATCAGAGAATCAGGCATCATATCAACCACCACAGGAGTAGGCCACAATTTAGTTTATTTGACCCCTGCACCCAGGAAGAGGAGAGAGGCCCCACAGCACATATTCTGGCATCATATCACACACCACAGGAGAAGGCCTCTTTCAGTGATTTAGGCCTTTGGACCCAGACAGAGGAGAGAGAGGTCAGAGATTAGCTTCATATCCCCCAGCACAGCAGAAGACCGCTTTATTTGACTTAGGCCTCAGCACCCAGACAGAAGACAGAGGTAGCATGGCAGAGGTTATGGCTTCATGTCACCCGTTAGTTTAACCGGCCACTTTCATCTGGTTAGGCCCCGGCGCCCAGACAGAGAAGAGTTTCATTCAACTGTGGGTTTCATAAAATTTGTATCAAATAAAGAAGTGGCCCGTAGCACAACAAGACATGTTTTAGGCAGTTAATAAGGACTACTCTGCACAAGGGAGGGACAGGTCCTGTGGGATCCATGCCTGGTTCATCTTTATGAAGGTCAGCTTGTCCACGTTGGCTGTGGACAGGCGGCTGCGCTTGTCAGTAATGACGCCCCCTGCCGTGCTGAATACGCGTTCAGATAAAACGCTGGCCGCCGGGCAGGAAAGCACCTCCAAGGCATAACATGCTAACTCTGGCCACGTGGACAATTTCGAAACCCAGTAGTTGAATGGGGCCGAACCATCCGTCAGGATGTGGAGGGGTGTGCAGACATACTGTTCAACCATGTTAGTGAAATGCTGCCTCCTGCTAACACGTTCCGTATCAGGTGTCGGTGCAGATAGCTGTGGCGTGGAGACAAAACTTTTCCACATTTCTGCCATGCTAACCCTGCCCTCAGATGAGCTGGCCGTGACACAGCTGCGTTGGCGACCTCTTGCCACTCCTCTGCCTTCACCTTCCACCTGTTCCCCTGTGACATGTGGGAATGCTCTTAAGAGCGCCTCTATCAGCGTGCGCTTGTACTCGCGCATCTTACGGTCGCGCTCCAGTTCAGGAATTAAAGTGGGCACATTGTCTTTATACCGGGGATCCAGCAGGGTGGCCACCCAGTAGTCTGCACACGTTAAAACGTGGGCAACTCTGCTGTCGTTGCGCAGGCATTGGAGCATATATTCGCTCATGTGGGCCAGGCTACCCATGGGTAAGGACAAGCTGTCCTCTGTGGGAGGCGTATCGTCATCGTCCACCGTATCCCCCCAGCCACGCACCAGTGATGGGCCTGGGCTGCCACCCCGCTGTGAACTTGCGTCATCCTCGTCCCCCTCCACCTCCTCCTCCTCATCCTCCTCGTCCTCCAGTACAGTGCCTTGGCTGGCGACTTGTGAACCTGTCCTCTGCTGCTTAAACAAACCTCCCTCTGAGCCACTTCGAACAGACTGGCCCGAAAGTGTTAGAAACGAGCCCTCATCCTCCTCCTCCTCCTCCACCTGGGCCACCTCCTCTAACATCATTGCCCTAAGTGTTTTCTCAAGGAGACATAGAAGTGGTATTGTAACGCTGATAACAGTGTCATCGCCACTGGCCATGTTGGTGGAGTACTCCAAACAGCGCAGCAGGGCACACAGGTCTCGCATGGAGGCCCAATCATTGGTGGTGAAGTGGTGCTGTTCGGCAGTACGACTGACGCGAGCGTGCTGCAGCTGAAACTCCACTATGGCCTGCTGCTGCTCGCACAGTCTCTCCAGCATGTGCAAGGTGGAGTTCCACCGGGTGGGCACGTCGCATATGAGGCGGTGAGCGGGAAGGCCGAAGTTCCGCTGTAGCGCAGACAGGCGAGCAGCGGCAGGATGTGAACGGCGGAAGCGCGCACAGACGGCCCGCACTTTATGCAGCAGCTCTGACATGTTGGGGTAGTGGTGAATGAACCTCTGCACCACCAAGTTCAGCACATGCGCCAGGCAAGGGATGTGCGTCAAACCGGCTAGTCCCAGAGCTGCCACGAGATTTCGCCCATTATCGCATACCACCAGGCCTGGCTTGAGGCCCACCGGCAGAAACCACTCGTCGGTCTGTTGTTCAATACCCCGCCACAACTCCTTTGCGCTGTGGGGCCTGTCCCCCAAACATATGAGTTTCAGAATGGCCTGCTGACGTTTACCCCGGGCTGTGCTGAAGTTGGTGGTGAAGGTGTGTGGCTGACCGGATGAGCTGGTGGAAGCAGTGGAGGAGGAAGCCGAGTAGGAGGAGGAGGCTACAGGAGGCAGAAAATGATGCCCTGCGATCCTAGGGGGCGGAAGGACGTGCGCCAAGGAACTGTCCGCCGGGGGCCCAGCCGCCACTACATTCATCCAGTGTGCAGTTAGTGAGATATAGCGTCCCTGGCCGTGCTTACTGGTCCACGTATCTGTGGTTAGGTGGACCTTGCCACAAATGGCGTTGCGCAGTGCACACTTGATTTTATCGGACACTTGCATGTGCAGGGAAGGCACGGCTGTCTTGGAGAAGTAGTGGCGGCTGGGAACCACATACTGCGGGACAGCCATGGCCATCAGCTGTTTGAAGCTGTCTGTGTCCACCAGCCGGAATGACAGCATTTCAAAGGCCAGCAGTTTAGAAATGCTGGCGTTCAGGCCAAGGGCTCGAGGGTGACTCGGGGGGAATTTGCGCTTCCTCTCTAAGGTTTGAGATATTGAGAGCTGAACGCTGCTGTGTGATATAGTGGAGACGCTAGTTGACGGTGGCGGTGGTGGTGGTGTCGGTGGCACATCCTCTGTTTGCTGCTCGGCAGGTGGCAACATTCCTCTCGAGGCGGAAGCCGAGGCAGCAGCGGTAGAGGGAGCAGGGGGAGCCTCAGCGAGTGCCTGGTTTTTAAGGTGTGTACCCCAGTGCAGTTCATGCTTTGCATGTAGATGCCTGGTCATGCAGGTTGTGCTGAGGTTCAGAACGTTAATGCCTCGCCTCAGGCTCTGATGGCAGAGCGTGCAAGTCACTCGGGTCTTGTCGGTAGGACATTGTTTAAAGAAGTGCCATGCCAGGGAACTCTTTGAAGCTGCCTTTGTGGGGCTGGGTCCCTGTTGGCGATGTCCAGTAGCAGGCGAACTCTGGGGGCGGCGGCTCGTCTGCTTTGGCCCCCTGCTCCCTCTTTGGCTTCGCTGTTGTCTCGGTCTCACCACTACCTCTTCCTCTGAACTGTGAAAGTCATCGCCACGACCTTCAGTCCATGTGGGGTCTAAGACCTCATCGTCCTCTGCATCGTCTTCCACCCAGTCTCCCTCCCTGACCTCCTCCTGTTCAGTCTGCACACTGCAAAAAGACGCGGCAGTGGGCACCTGTGTTTCGTCATCATCAGAGAGTCGGTGACTCTGCTGTGGTGGTATTCCCATGTCCTCTTCATCTGGAGACATAAGTGGTTGTGCGTCAGTGCATGGTATGTCTTCCTCCACTGGGGAAGGGCTAGGTGGACGCCCCTGGGAAACCCTGGAAGCAGAGTCTTCAAACAGAAGAAGAGACTGCTGCATAACTTGTGGCTCAGACCGTTTCCCTGATATGCTTGGGGGTGATGTGACAGACTGATGGGCTTGGTTTTCAGGTGCCATCTGTGCGCTTTCCGCAGAAGACTGGGTGGAAGACCATGTGGTGAACGTGCTGGAAGCACTGTCGGCCACCCAATCGATTAATGCCTGTACCTGCTCAGGCCTTACCATCCTAAGAGCGGCATTGGGCCCCACGAGATATTGCGGTACATTCTGCCGGCTAGTTGAGGGAGTTCGTTCCCTACTGTGTGCGCCTGGGGCCGAACGGCCACGTCCTCTACCAGCAACAGAGGCTCCACGGACACCACCACGACCGCGTCCTCGTCCCTTAATAGTATTTTTCTTCATTGTTGCGATTCAACTCGCACCACAATGAAATATATTATTTTTTATAAGCAAAATCCCCTCACTGGAATACTTTCAGTCTTTTGACTGTATGGATTACAGATGGAATGACTGTTATATGTGAGTACCGCTTTCTTTGACAGATTCTAGTATGGGTACATATATGTTTTCCCAACCCCAGCACATTAGTTTGCTAATTCCAGATGTATGAAACGCAGGCCTAACTGTATCTAGTATATTGAACGCCAGATAAACTAACTTGGCTTTTTTTAAATAAAATAAAAATTCCCTCACTGGAATACTTTCAGTCTTTTGACTGTATGGATTACAGATGGAATGACTGTTATATGTGAGTACCGCTTTCTTTGACAGATTCTAGTATGGGTACATATATGTTTTCCCAACCCCAGCACATTAGTTTGCTAATTCCAGATGTATGAAACGCAGGCCTAACTGTATCTAGTATATTGAACGCCAGATAAACTAACTTGGCCTTTTTTAAATAAAAAAAAAATTCCCTCACTGGAATACTTTATGGCTTTTCACTGTATGGATTACAGGTGGACTGGTATTAGTAGGGGTGACACAAGCACACCCAAGTCCCTGATGTAGGATTTCTATGGCACAGACCACTATTACAAGTGATTAATGGACGTTGGGAGAGATTGTGCTGCAGCACTAGTCCCAAGATGGCCGCCGCCTATCAGCCCAGTAACATGTGCCACAAAATGGTCTGCACAACCTTTAAAAAAAATAGCCTTGGACTGTGCTGCTAAATCGCTATTGGTCTGAATCCCAGGTGTAGATGTCTGACTTGTTTGGAGCTTTGGAATGCACACTGTGGCAGCTTCTGCTGCAGCACTACAAGTCGCAAAATGGCGGCCGGCGGTCAGCCCAGGTACATGTGGATGGAAAAATCACTCTGGCCACTCTAAAAATAGCCAATCCCTATCAAAAAAGCAGCTCAGCTGCAGTTGTTCAGATGAATCACAGGTGGAGGAGAGAAATTTGCTTCCAGTTATTCAATTATCCCTGCCTATTCTCGCCCTAGCATCAGCTGCGTCTATCCCTGTTCTATTCACATCGGGAGTGAGCACGTCCCGACGTGCGCACAAGCTTATAAAGAGGCTGAGTCACATGCTGCACTTGGCCAATCACAGCCTTGCCAATAGTAGGCATGGCTGCGATGGCATCTTAGGGCAAGTAGTATGATGCATGTTGATTGGCTGCTTTGCAGCCTTTCAAAATGCGCCAAAATACATGCCGAACGACGAACCCGAACCCGAACTTTTACGAAAAAGTTCGGGTTCGGGTCCGTGTCACGAACACCCCAAAATTCGGTACGGACCCGAACTATGCTCGAACTGTTCGCTCAACACTAGTTATGAGGTCTCAATTTATTTTGGAGTCTAGTGTCTAGATTCATTTTGTTATATGGTCTGAGAATTGTACAGATTGAACTACTGTATACATAAAAATATACTGTTCTGTCCATCATTTTATATTGTATGGAGGATCTTAGTAAAATAAAAAAGGGGGACTGTTTTTTCCTTGCATGAATTCCAAATAAATATGTTACTTTTGATAAATATGACAATAAGGTTGACGCCCACTAGATATTGTGGAACCTCCACCAAGCTTAAAGGGGTTGGCCCCCATAACTAAAAAAAACAATAAAGTGCCCCAGACAATAACTAAAGCCAAGAGGTATTTGTATCATGAGAGATATACTGTGTATATATTTTTTTTCTATTTCATTCAGCATAGCATTGCTCACATTGATCAACACAACATATAATGCAACAGCTCTCTGCAAACCAAATAAAGTACAAAAACATATTATAATGCTTATGCTATGCTTAGGCTAGTTTCACACTTGCGGCAGGACGGATCCGACATGCTGTTTAGCATGTCGGATCCGTCCTGTGGCTGTTCGCCGTGCCCCCGCTCCGTCCCCATTGACTATAATGGGGATGGGGGCGGAGCTCCGGCGCAGCACGGCGGTGCACGGAGAAAGCCGCCGGACTAAAAAACCTGACATGCAGTAATTTTAGTCCGGCGGCCTTAAGCCGTGCACCGCCGTGCTGCGCCGGAGCTCCGCCCCCATCCCCATTATAGTCAATGGGGACGGAGCGGCGGCCCGGGGGCACGGCGAAACAGCCGCAGGACGGATCCGACATGGTGAACAGCCTGTCGGATCCGTCCTGCCGCAAGTGTGAACATACCCTAATAAAGTACATTTTGTACAAAATTATTTGAGCCCGTCTGCCGCACGTCAAGGCGATCTCTGCAAGACGAGAACCTAACACTACGTTCTACCTGTTAAGTGCCATGACAGCGACCATGAAATTTAGAGGCTGTGTGTGCGTAAAGTAATCCCAGCATGCATCACAGCAAGCATCTTCAGAGGAGCAGTCACATGACATCCCTGCCTACTTGTGAGGCCATAGTGACAACAGCACCTCAGGTGTCATCTCATCTGTCCACCAGTCAAATAACTACATAGAGAAATCAACATAATGATAGAAATCCTGCATTCTCAGCATTGAATAAAGGTTACCGCTTTTCCCACAATGTGATATATATAAAATACATACATGTGTGTATATGTACATAGTTGTACAGGGTGTGTGTATATATATAATATGTGTGTGGAGATGGAGAGATATCTATCATCATTTACTGTATCTATTTACATCTCTATATCTATCTATATCTACTGTGGTGGAAGGTGTGTATTTATGATCCAGATACCTCGATGGATGAGATAACTGAAATCCAGAAAGCTGCAGTCGTTTCAGCAAAGTGTAGTTAGCTGAGACAGGTTTGTTTAGATTCTGTTCTGGGTTTCTGCTGTTTTTTTAAAAAAAACAGAGCTAATGTCTGTGATTGACCATAATGCCGATCGCAGACAGATGTCATGGTCTTTTGTAACCACAGCATCTGAGGTGGCTTTACCCAAGAGTGCTGCACCACATATAGTGGCCCACAATGCACAGGTACCAGCCGAGTGCAGGCAGTTTGCAGATGTGGACCCATTCACTTCAATGGGTCTGCGATCCGCAAGATACGTTCCGCACCACAAAAAGATAGAACACGTTCTAATTTTTTGCGGTGCATAAGCACGGAGAGAAATCCTTTGGAAGCACTTTGTACTGCTTCCGTGGGCTTCTGATCCGTGCCTCCGCTCCATACCACTCTGTATCTTGCAGATTGCAGACCCATTCAAGTCAATGGGATGTTTGCTGTCCGCAATACAGGAGCAGGGCACACACACACTTGTGTGCATGAGCCCTTAGGCTACTTTCACACCTGCGTAAGGTGCGGATCCGTCTGGTATCTGCACATAACGATCCGCACCTATAATGCAAACGCTTAGATCCGTTCAGAACGGATCCGTTTGCATTACCATGAACAAACAAAAAAAAAAAAAAAATTCTTTTTTTTTTTTGTTCATGATAATGCAAACGGATCCGTTTTGACTTTACTTTGAAAGTCAATGGGGACGGATCCGTTTGAAAATTGAGCCATACTGTGTCATCTTCAAACGGATCCGTCCCCATTGACATACATTGTAAGTCTCGACGGATCCGTTTGCCTCCGCACGGCCAGGCGGACACCCGAACGCTGCAAGCTGCGTTCAGGGGTCCGCCTGATGAGCGGAGCGGAGGACAAACGGTGCCAAACTGATGCATTCTGAGCGGATCCGCATCCACTCAGAATGCATTAGGGCTGGACGGATGCGTTCGGGGCCGCTTGTGAGCCCCTTCAAACGGAACTCACAAGCGGAGCCCCGAACGCTAGTGTAAAAGTAGCCTTAGACTGCAAATGATAATTCACAGCAGTCTATAGGAGAAGCAATCTAAAGATCGCATGTTCAGATTCCTTAGGAGGGCTTTTAAATAAGGAGGGCTTTTTAAAATATTAAAATTAAAATCATCCCTCTTTCTCCAAAATAAAGATAAAAATAAATATGAAGTAAAAATATAAATTATCTTTGGCACCGCCTTTTAAAAAAAAAAGCTATCACTATTAAAATATGTATCCCATAGGGTGGACGGTATAACTGAAAAAAAAATCTAAAATGGCCAATTAGACTTTTTTCATTGCTTCATAAAAAATAAAAAAAAGTGATCAATAACCCACTCACCCACACACTCCAAAGTGGTATAAATAATAAAACTACATATCACAACGCAAAAAATTAGCCCTCAGTCATCAATGTAGACAGAATTCCAAGCCTAATGATGGCTTGCTTCACTGATAGTGACAGCTCTTTGGATCTCATCTTGAGATTTGACAGCAACAGATTCCAAATGCAAATAACACACTTGAAATGAACTCTGTGGAACAGACGAGAAGCCAATTCTCCCATTACCAGTGGCGTAACTACCGGGGAAGCACAAGAAGCGGCTGCTTCGGGGCCCGGGCTGCCAAAGGGCACAGCGCCCCCGCAAGGTGTGACAGTTTATTTTCAAGTTAGTTAAATATGATCGATTCTTGTCTTAATGTTCAGGGCCCCTTCACAGCAGCAGTGGCAGCAGACCAGGCCCCCTCGCTAATGTGATCTAATCTTACTGTCTCCTGATGTGTCTGGGATTTGAACCCACAACCTCCATGTGCCATGTATCAGAGGCAAAGCATTTACCCACACAGCCATAAGGGCTGCATTGCTACTGATTGAAAAAATATGAGACTTCTACTGTTATAGCTGGCTAAGTCTACATCTATACACAACACACCCAGCTGCCCCAACACACCCAGCACTGTTATATCTCTTTATGACAGCTGTCCCAGCACACTCAGCTCTGCTATATCTATCTCTATTAGCACACTCAGCTCTGCTATATCTCTATATATGACAGCTGCCCCAGCAAACCCAGCTCTGCTACATCTATACACATGACAGCTGCCCAAACACACCCAGCACTGCTACATCTATACACATGACAGCTGCCCCAGCACACTCAGCTTTGCTATATCTCTATATATCTATCTACTGTATAGCAATACTTAGAGATATATAGATGTAGCAGAGCTGGGTGTGCTGGGGCAGCTGTCATATATAGAGATATAGTAGAGCTGAGTGTGCTGGTGCAGCTGTCATGTGTATTAGAAGTAGCAGAGCTGGGTGTGCTTGGGCAGCTATCATATATAGAGATATAGCAGAGCTGAGTGTGCTGGGACAGCTGTCACATAGAGATATAGCAGTGCTGGGTGTGTTGGGGCAGCTGGGTGTGTTGTGTATAGATGTAGACTTAGCCAGCTATAACAGTAGAAGTCTCATATTTTTTCAGCCAGCAGCAAGGCAGCTCTTGTGGCCGTGAGGTTAGGTGCTTTGCCTCTGATACAGAAGGTTGTGTGTTCGAATGCCAGCAGAAACTTTTCTGAAATACAAGCACTGTCTCCATATATGGACATACATGGCGGGACACAGGAAGAGGCTGCATCGCATCGCTGACATGGAGGTAAGTATAAGTGTTTATTATTATTTTTTAATACCTGACTGTTACTGCCATAGGGGGAGCGGGAGGCACTTGATACTGGCACATGGGGGGAGGGGGGTTGGCACCTGATACTGGCACATGGGGGGGAGGGAGGTTGGCGCCTGATACTGGCACATGGGGGGGAGGCACCTGATACTGGCACATGGGGGGGGGAGAGGCACTTGATACTGGCACATGGGGGGGTTGGCACTTGATACTTGCACGTGGGTTTGGCACTATGATACTGGGACATGGGGAGGGAGGAGAGAGGCACTTGATACTGGCACGTGGGAGGGGGAGTTTGGCACTTGATACTGGCACATGGGTGGGTTTGGCACTATGATACTGACACATAGGGGGGAGATAGGCACTTGATACTGGCACTTTTTTTGGGAGGAGATGGCACTATGATACTGGGACATGGGGAGGGAGGAGAGAGGCACTTGATACTGGCACGTGGGAGGGGGGGTTTGGCACTTGATACTTGCACGTGGGTTTGGCACTATGATACTGGCACATGGGGGGGAGGCACTTGATACTGACACTTTTTTTGGTGGGGAGATGGCACTATGATACTGGGACATGGGGGGGAGAGAGAGGCACTTGATACTAGCACATGGGGGGTTTGGCACTATGATACTGGCACATGGGGGGTGGGAAGGAGAGAAGCACTTAATACTGGCACATTGGGGGGATGGGAGATGGCACTATGATACTGGGTCATGTGGGGGGGAGTAGAGAGGCACTTGATAATGGCACATGATGGGGGGGCATCTATGGGGACACTTACTGGCACATTATTGGGGGGCATTATGGGGGACACTAGGCCGGCAGCCTATCAGAGGCCGGACACTGAGGGGCATCTACTGGGGCATTACAAGGGGGTATTTTTGCACTGTCACATTATAAGGAGAATTATTACTACTGGGGGGGGGCATTATAGTGGGCTTTATTACTCCCCCATGGTATAACCCCCTAGTAGCAGCACCAGCCTCTCCCTGCTCTGCTATCCCTCTGCCCCTTCTCCAAATCCTTAATATGAAATCTTTCTCATTAGGATAAAGCACATCAGCTCCGCCGAGCCCCCCGGCCAAGTGTTGAAGTGGCGTCCGAGATCCCCAAGGGTCAAGTCAAGTAACTGTAAGTTTTCATTTGAAATATGTTTATGTTATACACATATAGCATCCACTGTACCACACAATATACAGTATACCGCTACACTGTGCCCCACAATATACAGTATACCGCTACACTGTGCCAAAGGAGTGGGGTTTACACAGGAGGAGGGAGGTGCAAAGCGCACTGGGGGGGCCCTTACAAATATTTGCTGTGGGGCCCAGTCACTTCTAGTTACGCCCCTGCCCATTACCTTTGGTCTCTTAACAAGTAGGAGGCACATATACAAACTGCTGTAATTCCTGCACCGTTCACCTGATTAGGATGTAAATACCCTCAAACTAAAGCTGACAGTCTGCAGGTAAAGCACATCTTGCTTGTTTCATTTCAAATCCATTGTGGTGGTGTATAGAACCAAAAATGTTAGAACTGTGTCGATGTCGCAATATTTATGGACCTGACTGTACATTTCCAGTTCCCTCAGAGACGTTAGATGGCTGAAAGCTTCAACTATAATTGCCTGGATCTGCTAACACATCAAATCTTAAGATGGCACAGTTCTGAAATCGACACTTACCAAGATTTTCTTTATCCACAGTGACTGACAGATCAAAGTCTTTGCATTCTTGTTCCTCCGCTCTCACTAGCTCATAGTAAACAGCCATCACCTAAACAAGGGATGATCATAAACACCCATGTGAGATTGAAGGGTTGTTAACAATTAAAAAACAACTGCCTCCTTCTCGAAACAGTGCCAAATCTGTTCATTGGTTGTGTGTGGTGGTGCAGCTCAGATACTGTACATTAGTAGAACTTGGATGGAATACCAGACACAAACCATGGACAGGTGGAGCTCTGTTTATGAAAAAAGCAGCCATGTTTTTTTTTCTAAACCTTGATAAAAGCGTCACTATGCAAACTTTAGATTTTTTTACATTTTGACCCGTAACTGGACCAAACAGCTAACATCTTGAGGATGAGCAGCATTTCAGCAAGGTGGCTCAGTGGTTAGCACTGGTGTCTTGCAGCGCTGGGAGTCCTAGATTTGAATCTAACCAAGGACAACATCTGCATGGAGTTTGTAAGTTCTCAATGTGTTTGTGTGGTGGTACTCAGGTTTCCTGATAGGGAACTTAGATTGTGAGCTCCACTGGGAAAGCTACGAGTAAAAATACATTCAAAAATAGATTATACAAAGTGACAGAGAGTGCACTGAGAATGTGTGTCTGCCCTCCATTTATTTCTATGGGAACACAAAAAATAGCCAGACGCTGACTTCTGGCAGACCCATAAAAGTGAATGGAAAGGTGGCTGCACTCATGCAGTATACTCTCCATTTATTTCTAGGGGACTCCCGAAAATGGCTGAGCATGCTAACACCTATTGTCGGCTCTCGCATAGAAAAAATGAAGGCACACTCTCCCCCGCTTTGCAGACTCCATTGTACAGAGGTGGGACCCTCACCTACCTAACATTAGTGGCCTAGTCTAGAGATATATCACCTATGTTTGAGGTGAGACAACCCCTTTAACCAGCTAACTGGTTTGCCAAAATCCAGCTTGGGCAGTGGGAAAAGTAGCTAACTGTTCTGCCTGAGCTGGGCAGAAAATGGAGGGGGGAGGGCTGCTTTAGATTCTGCTATCTCATAAATGGTAGCAGCTAGAAACATGCAAATGACTTTGTTTGAATGCTGACTTTCCAGTCTTTGATACAAGACCAGCCAAGTCCAAGCAACAGAGGAGAAATCACTGTTAAAAATTGAGTTGGGAATAATTGCGGGTAAAAACAGCATCCCGATTTCTATCAGTGATATCTTCCCCTGTACTGAACACATTGCTGTCATTCTGGTATTGTTTGAAAGCTTGGAATGTCATCATTCAAACAATATGAGCAGTTAAAGCAGCCCCCCCCCCTCCCCTTCAGTCTGGAGGATAATGAGGGAGCAGCTGCAGAGCTGACAGGAGGCAGGAGGAGAGAAAACAGTAAAAATAAACAGAAATGTGACATTATCATCATGTTAGTAACCCAGATAATAAAATTATATTATTTGTACCACAAAGTGAAATCTGTAAAAAAAAATCCACAAAATAATGTAAAAATTTACCCCTAAAAATAAAATAATAAAAGTTATTAAATACACAATATATACCCCAACATGGTTCCTAAAAAACCTACAACTAATCCCGCAAAATAAAAATATAGAAGAAAATTTTTAAAAAAAGTTATGACTGCTAGAACACAAAGGGGAAAATGTTATTGGTTCTTAAGGCTAAAATTAATAATGTCACTAAGGGGTTAAAAATGCAATAGTGTCCCCTGAGTTGTGCCCCAACAAGATTTACTGCAGACAGACATGAAAAATTGACAAGAAAAAAAATTTGACATATTTGGGCGGGTTTTTCCAATTTTAATGTTACTATTAGGAGGTTAAGTTTCAGATAAAATAACTGCAAAGTATACCTCAATATTATGTACAGTCTTACCGTTAATGTAGCTTTTCCACTTCCCGTTGCCTTGACCGCGAAACCTTCATTTATATTGGTCTGTAAAGAAGCAATCATATGAAATGGCCTCATCATTTTGTTATGTGCCCCAGTGAGTATCACATCAAAACATCAAAGTCATTTTGTTAAAGGGAACCTGTCACCGGTTTTTAACCAAAAGAATCATCGATATCCTGTTCTTCCCCACCCTAATCATCCTAGAGTTTTCTTTTTTTAAACACCTCCAAGTACTTCTTTTACAGTCGACTTTTGCTTTTTTTCAAGTTATGTAAATTAACTGCTTACCTCATCACTTCCCATTCCTAACCCCACCTCCCGTTATAAGAGTGACAGAATCTAAAGATCCTACCCTCCTCCCAAACTCACGTCCCCAATCCCGCGTATGTGCAGAACCAGTCACCTCACTCACGAAAAAAAATCTAGAATATTCACGATTACGAAGATATAGCACTATGTTCTAGATCTTCACGAAATCTCGAAGTGCCGATATTCACGATAAAAATTTGTGATTTGAATATTTGCGATCAACATTACTCCTCATCTCACACTGATCATATAATGTATACTGCGCAGCTGCGAGACTTGGAAGAGAAGGGGTGGAGATGAGCAATCGTAGAGGTGGTGTCTTATTCGTTTGTGAGCATGGCTGGACTCATATCTGAAGCATGGAGGAGACAGGACTCATCTAAGGTGCATTTACATATATGGCGGGAACATTTATTTTAGGTTTTTCTCTGAACTGATAGTTTGTTCAGAATTGATTTTAATATCATTATTAATGTATTAAAAAGTATTTATAGAAAAGTTAGTGGATAAATAGGCTTAGAAAGTGATGACAAGTTTCCTTTAAGCCCTAGGCTCCATTGACGGATCATATAGTTGCATTCACAATGGCTTCATTTCTCCATTTTGTGGAATATTGACTTTGTTCTCAATGGCGTCATGGTTTTGTTCACAGTGGCATTATAGCTCTATTCACAATGGCTTCATGGTTTCATTTTCATCAGGTTTCAGTTGTCTCTGATGAGCATAATAGTGCAATCAGTTGTACTTTCTATCTCTAGTAACCATAGCACATTCCCATCTTTTAAGGTCTGCAACTTTAGATCCATCTCTACCCATTTCCCCATGAGTACCAGTTGTCTATAGCCCCAGGGCATACCCCACCAGTTCCTTGATCACTTTGCTGCCTGGCTTCTAAGTATGTGAAATACTCCCATTATGGGCACGTTTAACATCCCCATTGACAATCCCATCTTCCCACCTTCCCCTGTTTCTATCTTTAAACTCCTCACTAGGCATTTCTCAACTTACAAAATCTTGTTCTGATCTTCTTCTGACTTTACTCAGTTTCTGACTTTATCAACTCTCTTCTCTCGCTCGCTGAATACAACCTTCTCTCCTTTGCTATCAAACAGTCTCATCCATCTCAGGACACATCTACTGTTCCTATCTCACATATAGAAATCTGCACTCTTATAGACACTCTACAATCTTCATTTTCCCAATGTGTCTGCCAAACATTATAAAACACTTTCCTGAATGAAGCACTGCCCCTATACTCCAAACCTCTTGACACAGACAGCAACAACCTTGGTACATGTCTGAAACTCCTTGCTCTATGTTGTTCCAGAAATGTCCTGAAATACGAACCTCATCCATGACCTGAACCTCCTAGTCTAAAGACCACTCGAGTAGCACCAGTTCTCTCTAATATACTACTATGGACAATCAGATTAATTTCCAACATCCTCACTTTTAAGGGTGCTAATCTACCTCTTCTCTGCTCACCATGTTTCTACATTACTCCTCACAATCTGATCCTTCCATCCAGCAGTATCTCCAACACTCCATGCACTTCAAATCTGTGCACACACAAATACTGGATGAATGAGTGTCTCATACTGTTTCACTTACTAATACTATGAGCTATTACTAGACAAGAAGGTGGAACCATTTTACAAAAAGAGCACTTTTACCTCTTGGGGCACTTATCTCCTCCTAGATAGTAAGCTCTTGTGAGCAGAGCCCTCACTCCTCTTGTTTACATTTTTACATAGTTTATAGTGATGAGCGACAGGGGCAATATTCAAATTCGTGATATTTTGCGAATATTTGGGCAGTCATTATTTTCTTGATTGTGGAAATCGGCAATTGAAAAATTTGCAATAAAAAAAATATGCGTTACGAAAATTCTTTTTCGAAAATTCGCAATCAACACTACTCCTAAAGTCAAAGATATTGCAGCCTTCTCATTGGCCCACAAGCTAGAAGCAGTGAGGGATCATGTGTACTGATTAAAAAATAAATCTCGAATATTCGAAATTAGGAATATATATCACTATATTCTAAATATTCGCGAATTCTTGAAGTGCCGATATTCGCGATAAAAATTTGCAATTCGAATATTCGTGATCAACACTAATAGTTTCTTAGGCTACTTTCACTCTGGCATTTTAGTTTCAGTTTGTGAGATCTGTTTCAGGGTTCTCACAAGCGGTCCAAAACGGATCAGTTTGGCCCTAATGCATTCTGAATGGAAAATGATTCGCTCAGAATGCCTCAGTTTGCCTCCGTTCAGTCTCCATTCCGCTTAGGAGGTGGACACCAAAACGCTGCTTGCAAAACGAAACTGAGCCAAACGGATCCGTTCTGACACACAATGTAAGTCAATGGGGACGGATCCCTTTTCTATGACACTATATGGTGCAACAGAAAACGGATCCGTCCTCCATTGACTTTTGATGGTGTTCAAGACGGATCCGTCTTGGCTATGTTAAAGATAATACAAACGGATCCGTTCTGAACGGATGCAGACGGTTGTATTATCTGAACGGATCTGCACCAAACGCGAGTGTGAAAGTAGCCTCATACTGTAATGTCTGATTTTGTCTGTGCATGTTCTCTCTGATTTGTAAGGTGCTGCCGAATATGTTGGTGCTCTACACAAAGATTATTATTAGGCAGTGACATTCATTAGGATCAGTTGCAAAACAGATTGGTAATACCCAAGCAGAAGATCTTAGTAACTGTGGAGCTCCAAATCTCCTCTGACATTAACATCAGCATACAAACTGTGCACAGGGAGCTTCATGGCATAGGTGTCCATGGCCGAGCAACTGCATGCAAGCCTCGCCTCACCCTCGAGTTTCTGCTGCGGAATCCACATCGGATTTTTCCACACGACGAACATAGTCAAGTGGACATTCTCAACTATGGTCAACACCAGCATTTGACAACATAACGACAATGTAGTCAAAGAAGATGTTCTCACCTCCTCTGATCGAGGTTGCAAAGCATTTTGTAAATCGATACGTTGTACAGTTTTGTCTTTTCTTCCAGGTAAGTGGAATGAAACATCCATGTTCAGCTTCTTTATATCAGCTTTAGCCACATTGTATTCGGCCAGAGCTTGAAATAGCATTATCGTGGCCTAGAGAAGATCAATAAAAAGAAGAAAAAAAAATAAGCCTCTTAAAATGGGCGCAATGTATTATCTCGGAAGTCATCTACATGTGTAATGAAGGACACATATTGTAAAGTCGGGTAGAGCAGCAGACTAACACAAAGTTACTGGTGGTGTAGAACAGTCCAGCATCATATCAGCATAGTAGCCTACCAGACATTATGAAGAAGGCCTGTAGAGGCATCAGATTGGTGGTAAATGGCAAAAGCTATTTAGAGGGGGGAAAAAAGACTTGTTGTTTTTCCAGAAGTTGCATCACCATTGTCCATGGACTTTTTTTTAGCTGTAACTCAATCTCATGCATCAGAAAGGAACAGAATTACAATGTCTGACACAGCCCATGAACAGCAGGGGTGCAAACCATTCTTTCTAATTCTGGACAACCCCTTTAGGCCTCCATGACTCACTTGTGTTGAAACTACTTTTTCACCATAGCGATGCTGCTCGGTAAGCCAACGAACCACTGGATCTACAGCGTCATGTGTTTCCATTTTCAAAAGAGCAAGGAGAGCATAAGACGTGGCTTCTATAGAGACCATCTTGGATCCTTCATCCCAGAAAGTTTTATCTTGGAAAGTTGGAGAAAATGATGGTAAATATTGGTGGTAGTAGAGTATAATGGAGAATATTTTCAATAAATAATGGCAATATATTAGACATAGTTAAAGTGATCTCACTTCAGCAAATGGCTTTTATCATGTAGACAAAGTTAATACAAGGCACTTACTAACATATTGTGATTGTCCATATTGCCTCCATTGCTGGCATTATACATTGCTCATTTCCAGGGGTTACAACCACCCTACAATCCAGCAGTTGTAGAAAAAAGCTGCTGGCTTCTCTGGTGGTTGGTACCATGGGAGTTCACTTAGGCACTTTTTCCTATGGCCATCGCTGCTGGACTGTATGTTGGTCATAACCCCTGAATATGAGCAGTGTATAATGCAATGAAAAACAATATATGATGCCAGCAAAGGTCTCAATATGGACAATCACAATATGTTAGTAAGTGCCTTGTATTAACTTTTTCTACATGATAAATACAATTTTCTAAAGTAAGACAGCCCCTTTAACAGTCATTTTTACAATGGAGCGGTCAGGAGCGTAGCTATATGGGATGCAGAGGTAGCAGTCGCTACCGTGCCCAGGAGCCTGAGGGGGCCCAAAGACCCTTGTGGTGCATAAGAAGACACCAGTATGATAGAAAGTGCATGCTGGTCAAGTAACACCTCTGGCTGGAGAGAAGGAGTTAGGTCAAGACTTTGGTGTGATGGGTGCCGTTTCAATTTTTGCCTCAGGCAGCACAAAGGCTATGGCCCCTTTCACACGGGCGAGTATTCCGCGCGGATGCGATGCGTGAGTTGAACGCATTGCACCCGCACTGAATCAAGACCCATTCATTTCTATGGGGCTGTTCACATGAGCGGTGATTTTCACGCATCACTTGTGCGTTGCGTTAAAATCGCAGCATGCTCTATTTTGTGCGTTTTTCACGTAACGCAGACCCCATAGAAATGAATCGGGTTGCGTGAAAATCGCAAACATCCGCAAGCAAGTGCGGATGCGGTGGGATTTTCACACATGGTTGCTAGGAGACGATCGGGATGGAGCCCCGATCATTATTATTTCCCCTTATAACATGGTTATAAGGGAAAATAATAGCATTCTGAATACAGAATGCATAGAAAACTAGCACTGGAGGGGTTAAAAAAATAAATAAAAAAATTTAACTCACCTTAATCCACTTGATCGCGAAGGCGGCATCTCTTCTGACTTCTTTCTTTGCTGTGTGCAGCAACAGGACCTGTGGTGACGTCACTCCGGTCATCACATGATCTTTTACCATGGTGATGGATCATGTGATGGACCATGTGATGACCGGAGGGACGTCACCACAGGTCCTGTTGCTGCACACAGCAAAGAAAGAAGTCAGAAGAGATGTCGGCTTCGCGATCATGTGGATTAAGGTGAGTTAAATTATTTATATATTTTTTTATCCCCTCCAGTGCTAGTTTACTAAGCATTCTGTATTCAGAATGCTATTATTTTCCCTTATAACCATGTTATAAGGGAAAATAATACACTCTAGAGAACACCGATCCCAAGCCCGAACTTCTGTGAAGAAGTTCGGGTTTGGGTACCAAACATGCGCATTTTTTCTCATGCGAGTGCAAAGCGCATTACAATGTTTTGCACTCGCACGGAAAAATCGTGCATGTTCCCGCAACGCACCCGCACATTTTCCCGCAACGCCCGTCTGAAAGAGGCCTATGTGCTTCCCTGCCCCGGGCCACAAAGCACTGAGGGAAAGGGGGCCCAAGCTGAACTCTTGCACCAGGGTCCATGAGCCTTTAGATACCCCTCTGGGAATGGTCCATATACAGTTGCAGCAGCTGATATTGTAACTGCCGTGGTGTAGTGTCCCAATAATGGAGTATGCCTACACTATTTGCATGGTGCTACTCATTCACAGTATTAACGTCACATGCCGGTCAGCAGAGTGGTAGCTGCTACATACAGTGTATAGTTGAAATGAATCCCTTTTTATCAACCGAAAAGAAAAGGAATAATACCATTAAATTTAAGCCAGAGCGTACATTAAAGAGGTTGTCCCATGAAATATATTATACAGTTTTCAAACCAGAACCTGGATCTGAATACTTTAGTAAATATATGTAAATATTTTATTATATCTTTTCATGGGACAACGCTGAAGAAAAGTAGTCAGTGCACAGCTTGTATAAGTATATGTAAATTTGGTGTGCCCTCAAAATAACTCAACACACAGCCATTAATGTCTAAACCGCTGGCAACAAAAGTGAGTCCACCCCTAAGTGAAAATGGTCAAAATCTGCCCTCCCGGTGTCATGTGACTCGTTAGTGTTACAAGGTCTCAGGTGTGAATGGGGAGCAGGCAGGGGCGTACATAGAAATCATTGGGCCCCATTGCAAGAATCTAAATTGGGCCCCCTAACTCCTCCCACTACCCAGCCTAGCCCATACCACCACCTGCCCTGGCTCCTCCCCTGCCACACCCCCATTGTATTCCTACTGACCCAGAGACTGAAGGGCACAGGTCAGTTTGGCCACAAAGGGAACACCGTAGGAACAAAACCCGTAAAACGGTGGAGGAATTTCTTTTTTTTTCTATTCCACCCCACTTGGAATTTTTTTGCCTGCTTCCCACTACATTGTATGCCATATTAATGTACAACTTGTACCGCAATAAATGCAACAGTTCTTCACCCTTATGGCCCCAGAATACGCCACATGACCTTTCCCCTCACAGCAATGAGTTTCCCTCACTCACAGCATCTGAGAGTGTTAACAGCCGGAAGTGTGGGATTCCTCTTCAGGTGCGCTTTTCTCCAGGGGAGATCGGGAAAAGCATCCTGTTCTATAATTAAGCCACAGCCTGTACTCGGCTTCCAGGCTCATTGTTAGTATATCCCAGTTTTGGCCACTAGGTGGCAGCACTGAACTGTGATATAGTGATTTCTATACAAACTAAGGGTCCATTCACACGTCCGCAATTTTGCTGAACAGGTGCGGACCCATTCATTTTTAATGGGGCTGGAATGTGCTGTCTGCATCCACATTTGTGGATCCGCACTTCCGAATCCGTAATTCCGTTCCGCAAAAGAATAGAACATGTCCTATTCTTGTCCGCAATTGCAGACAAGAAAAGGCATTTTCTATGGAACGCACATTGCCTGTGTCCGTGCTTTGCGGATCCGCAAAACACATACAGACGTCTGAATGGACCCTAATGGAGCAATGTAAGTTGTCGTCCACTTGGGGGACCTAACAAAAAGTAAAAAATATAAAAAAATTATTTAATTCACCCCCATTCCCCAAAATAAAAAGAAACAAAAAGAAAATAGCATTATGGGCATCGCCGCATGCGAAAATGCACATACTATTAAAATATTTAAAAAGGTTAGCCCATATGGTGAATGGCGTAACAGATACAATATTTTAAAAAATGCAGATTCATGCATTTTTCATCACTTTCTTACCCAAGAAAATTGAATAAAAAGTGATCAAGTCATGCATACCCCAAAATGAACCCCCATACATCTCCGTAGACATAACTATAAAAAAGTTATGAGGGTCAGAATATCGCTATGAAAATTAAAAAATATTTATTTTGAAGTCCTATGTATTTAAGTTTTATTTTGACTCTATTTTTAAAACATTTCTGTGGGGATTTGCACTCACAACCATCCACATTAAAGGCGAGAACCTTAACCACTGGGCTATAGAGCTTAATGCTAAGTCATTGCTGAAAAACCTCATAGAAGTTTCTCTTGTATTAAAAACCTCATAGACGTTTCTCTTGTATGACACAAGAGAAACGTCAATGAGGTTTTTCATTAATGACTTAGCACTGAGCTCTATTAGACCAGTGGTTAAGGGTTGATGTTCCTGGAGGGATACACCAAATGGAAAAGGACTTAGGAAAACTAGAGGAATGGTCAAAAATATGGCAACTAAAATTTAATGTTGATAAGTGTAAGATAATGCACCTGGGACGTAAAAATCCAAGAGCAGAATATAAAATCAGTGATACAGTCCTAACCTCAGTATCTGAGGAAAGGGATTTAAGGGTCATTATTTCAGAAGACTTAAAGGTAGGCAGACAATGTCATAGAGCAGCAGGAAATGCTAGCAGAATGCTTGGGTGTATAGGGAGAGGAATTACCAGTAGAAAGAGGGAGGTGCTCATGCCGCTCTACAGAGCACTAGTGAGACCTCATTTGGAGTATTGTGCTCAGTACTGGAGACCATATCTCCAGAAGGATATTGATACTTTGGAGAGAGTTCAGAGAAGAGCTACTAAACTGGTACATGGATTGCAGGATAAAACTTACCAGGAAAGATTAAAGGACCTTAACATGTATAGCTTGGAAGAAAGACGAGACAGAGGGGATATGATAGAAACTTTTAAATACATAAAGGGGATCAACAAGGTAAAAGAGGAGAGAATATTTAAAAGAAGAAAACTGCTACAAGAGGACATAGTTTTAAATTAGAGGGGCAAAGGTTTAAAAGCAATATCAGGAAGTATTACTTTACTGAGAGAGTAGTGGATGCATGGAATAGCCTTCCTGCAGAAGTGGTAGCTGCAAATACAGTGGAGGAGTTTAAGCATGCATGGGATAGGCATAAGGCCATTCTTCATATAAGATAGGGCCAGGGGCTATCCATAGTATTTAGTATATTGGGCAGACTGGATGGGCCAAATGGTTCTTATCTGCCGACACATTCTATGTTTCTATGTTTCTATGTTTCTATGTTCTTTTCTTTAATGTAGATGGTTGTGAGTTCGAATCCTCACTGAAAAATTTCAAAAATAGAGTCTAAATTAGACTTGTATACACAGGGTGTCCCCCAAGCATAGTGACCATGCTTGGGAATACTCCTTTCATGTTCATAACACTGACTCCATATATGGACACATATATGGAGTCAGAGCTTGGAAATTCCCCACTCTGGTGCCCTGACTGGGCATAGGGAAAGCAAGCAGGGCCCCATAGCAGCTGCATGGCCCCAGGCCCCATAGCAGCTGCATGGTCTGACTATATTGGCCACTGGGAGCAGGTATGTTAAATTTGGTGTTATTGTTCTCACACTCTCTCATACTGGTCACCAGAAGTTCAACATGGCTCCTCATGGTAAAGAGCTCTCTGAAAATCTGAAAAAAAGAATTGTTGCTCTACATAAAGATGGCCTAGGGCCTAGACTATAAGAAGATTGCTAATACCCTGAAACTGAGTTGCAGCACATTGACCAAGGCCATACAGCGGTTTAACAAGACAGTTTCCACTCAGAACAGGCCTCACTAGAAGCCTTTTGGAAATCCATTACAATGATAATCAATAAAACTTTTAACACGACAGCTAAAATTCCCCCAAACCTGATTCTATTTAGTATATTCGATATGCAAACTTCTACTATCAGGCACCCTTTAACACTACATATGTTAAACGTAGCCAAGCTGCTTATCCCTAAACTATGGAGGGAAAAAGAACCCCTTTCCATCTCAGAGTGGCTGAAGGAGATGCATACCCTACATAATTACGAGAAACTAAGATTAATTAGAGATGATAATAAGCCAAAATACCATCAAACTTGGGACGCTTGGATCAAACTTTTAGAAAAAGATGCCATAACTGAACATCTTTAATTAATCAGCTTCATCATCCTGACCCTGCACTCATAAGGTTAGATTAAACCTGACTCCCTCCCCTCCCCTGCCCCGTGGTTCCCCTGTTAAATTGTTCTCCCCCAAAGTTACTGTTCTCTTTGAGATATAGCTGGGATGACTCGACTAGGTTTGGCACACTCAGTAATTTAGAAGTTGGTTAAACTCCAAAGTATTAAGGACACTGTAGTGGTAATGTTGTCAATAAAGACTTCGGTCCTAACTTGATATTTGATTGCCTGTCAACCCAGCGTCAATGGTTATAGGTTCAATAACTTTTGAGAACTGAAAATTTTCTTTCTTACATTAATACTTGATTGTTGTACAATCCCATTGTAATACATGTCATGATATTTAATGCTATGTAGACCAATCTTATTTATGTTTATGATATAGATTTTCATTATCATTTTATTGTAAAACAGAATTACTTTTTTGAACCTTAAAAATTTGAATAAAAAAAAAGAATTTCAACAGAACAGGCCTCGCCATGGTCGACCAAAGATGTTGAGTGCACGTGCTCAGTGTCATATATAGAGGTTTTCTTTTCAAAATAGAAGCATGAGGCATTTCTGCAGATGTTAAAGGGGTTGAGTGGTCAGCCTGTCAGTGTTCAGACCATATAACGCACACTGCATCAAATTGGTCTGCATGACTTTCATCCCAGAAGGAAACCTCTTCTAAAGATGATGCACAAGAAAGCCCTCCAACAGTTTGCTGAAGACAAGGAGACTAAGGACTAGTGATGAGCGGGAGGTGCCATATTCGATTTCGCGATATTTCGCGAATATTCGAATGAATATTCGTATTATTTTCGTCGAAATCGAATATTCGTAATTATTTTATTTTTCGCGAATAATATGCGATTAAATTAATCGTACGATTTTTTATTTATATTTTTTTCCTGTATAAGGCAACGTTCCTATGACTATGGCTAGGCTAATATGTGTATTTTACGAAATTTCTTAATATTGCTCTAACTTCGTCTTTTAGAATATTCGGAATATTGCTCTAACTCCGTCTTTTAGAATGTTACGAATATTCTAAAAGACGAAGTTAGAGCAATATTAAGAAATTTCGTAAAATACACATATTAGCCTAGCCATAGTCATAGGAACTTTGCCTTATACAGGGAAAAAAAAAAATAAAATCGTACGATTAATTTAATCATACGATTATTAGCCTAGCCATAGTCATAGGAACGTTGCCTTATACAGGAAAAAAAAAAAAATCATACGATTAAATTAATCGTCTGATTTTTTTATTTTATTTTTTTTTTTAAAAATCCGAATATTCAATTTTGCGAATATTTGGAACTATATTCTAAATATTCGCGAAATCTCGAAATTGCGATATTCGAGAAAAAAATTCGAAATTCGAATATTCGCGCTCAACACTACTAAGGACATGGATTACTGGAACCATGTCCTGTGGTCTGATGAGACCAAGATAAACTTATTTGGTTCAGATGGTGTCAAGTGTGTGTGGCGGCAACCAGGTGAGGAATACAAAGACAAGTATGTCTTGCCCACAGTCAGCATGGTGGTGGAAGTGTCATGGTTTGGGGTTGCATGAGTGCTGTCGGCTGTGGAGAGCAACAGTTCATTGAGGGAACCATGAATGCCAACATGTACTGTGACATGCTGAAGAAGAAAATGATCCCCTCTCTTCGGAAACTGGGCCGCAGGACAGTATTCCAACATGATAACGACCTCAAACGCACCTCCAAGACGACCACTGCCTTGCTAAAGAAATCCAGGGTAATGGTGTTGGATTGGCCAAGCATGTCCCCAGACCAAAACCTTATTGAGCATCTCTCAGGCATCCTCAAACGGAAGGTGGAGAAGCGCAAAAACTCTAAAAGCCACCAGCTCCGCCATGTCGTCATGGAGTAGTGTAAGAGGATTTCAGTGGCAACCTGTGAAGCTCTGGTGAACTCAATGCCCAAGTGAGTTAAGGAAGTGCTGGAAAATAATGGTGGACACAAAAAATATTCACAAATTGGGCACAATTTGGCCATTTTTCACTTAGGGGTGTACTCACCTTTGTTGCCAGCGGTTTAGACATTAATGGCTGTGTGTTGTTATTTTGAGGGCACGCCAAATTGACACTGTTATACAGGCCATACACTGACTACTTAACATTGTATCAAAGTGTCAGATCTTCAGTGTTGTTCCATGAAAAGATATAATAAAATAATTACAAAAATGTGAAGGGTGTAATCATTTTTCTGAGATACTATATGTGACAGGGCTGGATCTAGCTTTGTTGGATAGAAACTGTAAGGATCTGTCAGCTCTCCTGTGTGGTGTAGTATAGAGGATCTGTCAGCTCTCCTGTGCGGTGTAGTATAGAGGATCTGTCAGCTCTCCTGTGCGGTGTAGTATAGAGGATCTGTCAGCTCTCCTGTGCGGTGTAGTATAGAGGATCTGTCAGCTCTCCTGTGTGGTGTAGTATAGAGAATCTGTCAGCTCTCCTGTGTGGTGTAGTATAGAGGATCTGTCAGCTCTCCTGTCTGGTGTAGTATAGAGGATCTGTCGGCTCTCTTGTATGGTGTAGTATAGAGGATCTGTCGGCTCTTCTGTGTGGTGTAGTATAGAGGATCTGTCGGCTCTTCTGTGTGGTGTAGTATCGAAGATCTGTCGGCTCTCTTGTGTGGTGTAGTATAGAGGATCTGTCGGCTCTCTTGTATGGTGTAGTATAGAGGATCTGTCGGCTCTCCTGTGTGGTGTAGTATAGAGGATCTGTCAGCTCTCCTGTGTGGTGTAGTATAGAGGATCTGTCAGCTCTCCTGTGTGGTGTAGTATAGAGGATCTGTCAGCTCTCCTGTGTGGTGTAGTATAGAGGATCTGTCAGCTCTCCTGTGTGGTGTAGTATAGAGGATCTGTCAGCTCTCCTGTGTGGTGTAGTATAGAGGATCTGTCAGCTCTCCTGTGTGGTGTTGTATAGAGAATCTATCAGCTCTCCTGTATGGTATATAGAGGATCTGTGAGCTCTCCAGTGTTGTGTGGTATACAGGATCTGTCGGCTCTCCTGTGTGGTGTAGTATAAAGGATCTGTTTGATCACCTGTGTAATCCTCTATACAACACAGGAGTATCTGTCCGCTCTCCTGTATGGAGTATTGTATATATGATCTGCTTGCTCTCCTGTGTGGTGTAGTATAGAGGATCTGTCAGCTCTCCTGTGTGGTGTAGTATAGAGGATCTGTCAGCTCTCCTGTGTGGTGTAGTATAGAGGATCTGTCGGCTCTCCGATGTGGTGTAGTATAGAGGATCTGTCGGCTCTCCAGTGTGGTGTAGTATAGAGGATCTGTCTGTTCTCCTGTGTGGTGTAGTATAGAGGATCTGTCAGCTCTCCTGTGTGTTTTAGTGTAGAGGATCTGTCAGCTCTCCTGTGCGGTGTAGTATAGATGATCTGTTAGCTCTCCTGTGCCGTGTAATATAGAGGATTTGTCAGTTCTCCTTTGTGGTATAGTATAGAGGATATGTCTGCTCCCCTGTGTCGTGTAGTATAGAGGATCTGTCAGCTCTCCTGTGTGGTGTGGTATAGAGGATCTGTCAGCTCTCCTGTGCGGTGTAGTATAGAGGATCTGTCAGCTCTCCTGTGTGGTGTAGTATAGAGAATCTGTCAGCTCTCCTGTGTGGTGTAGTATAGAGGATCTGTCAGCTCTCCTGTCTGGTGTAGTATAGAGGATCTGTCGGCTCTCTTGTATGGTGTAGTATAGAGGATCTGTCGGCTCTTCTGTGTGGTGTAGTATAGAGGATCTGTCGGCTCTTCTGTGTGGTGTAGTATCGAAGATCTGTCGGCTCTCTTGTGTGGTGTAGTATAGAGGATCTGTCGGCTCTCTTGTATGGTGTAGTATAGAGGATCTGTCGGCTCTCCTGTGTGGTGTAGTATAGAGGATCTGTCAGCTCTCCTGTGTGGTGTAGTATAGAGGATCTGTCAGCTCTCCTGTGTGGTGTAGTATAGAGGATCTGTCAGCTCTCCTGTGTGGTGTAGTATAGAGGATCTGTCAGCTCTCCTGTGTGGTGTAGTATAGAGGATCTGTCAGCTCTCCTGTGTGGTGTAGTATAGAGGATCTGTCAGCTCTCCTGTGTGGTGTTGTATAGAGAATCTATCAGCTCTCCTGTATGGTATATAGAGGATCTGTGAGCTCTCCAGTGTTGTGTGGTATACAGGATCTGTCGGCTCTCCTGTGTGGTGTAGTATAAAGGATCTGTTTGATCACCTGTGTAATCCTCTATACAACACAGGAGTATCTGTCCGCTCTCCTGTATGGAGTATTGTATATATGATCTGCTTGCTCTCCTGTGTGGTGTAGTATAGAGGATCTGTCAGCTCTCCTGTGTGGTGTAGTATAGAGGATCTGTCAGCTCTCCTGTGTGGTGTAGTATAGAGGATCTGTCGGCTCTCCGATGTGGTGTAGTATAGAGGATCTGTCGGCTCTCCAGTGTGGTGTAGTATAGAGGATCTGTCTGTTCTCCTGTGTGGTGTAGTATAGAGGATCTGTCAGCTCTCCTGTGTGTTTTAGTGTAGAGGATCTGTCAGCTCTCCTGTGCGGTGTAGTATAGATGATCTGTTAGCTCTCCTGTGCCGTGTAATATAGAGGATTTGTCAGTTCTCCTTTGTGGTATAGTATAGAGGATATGTCTGCTCCCCTGTGTCGTGTAGTATAGAGGATCTGTCAGCTCTCCTGTGTGGTGTAGTATACAGGATCTGTCAGCTCTCCAGTGTGGTGTAGTATAGAGGATCTGTCAGCTTTCCTGTCTGGTGTAGTATAGAGGATCTGTCAGCTCTCCTGTGTGGTGTAGTATAGAGGATCTGTCAGCTCTGCTGTGTAGTGTAGTATAGAGGATCTGTCAACTCTCCTGTATGGTGTAGTATAGAGGATTTGTCAGCTCTCCTGTGTGGTGTAGTATAGAGGATCTGTCAGCTCTCCTGTGTGGTGTAGTATAGAGGATCTGTCAGCTCTCCTGTGTGGTGTAGTATAGAGAATCTGTCAGCTCTCCTGTGTGGTGTAGTATAGAGGATCTGTCAGCTCTCCTGTGTGGTGTAGTATAGAGGATCTGTCAGCTCTCCTGTGTGGTGTAGTATAGAGGATCTGTCAGCTCTCCTGTGTGGTGTAGTATAGAGGATCTGTCGGCTCTCCTGTGTGGTGTAGTATAGAGGATCTGTCAGCTCTCCTGTGTGGTGTAGTATAGAGAATCTGTCAACTCTCCTGTGTGGTGTAGTATAGAGAATCTGTCAGCTCTCCTGTGTGGTGTAGTATAGAGGATCTGTCAGCTCTGCTGTGTGGTGTAGTATAGAGGATCTGTCAGCTCTCCTGTGTGGTGTAGTATAGAGGATCTGTCAACTCTCCTGTATGGTGTAGTATAGAGGATTTGTCAGCTCTCCTGTGCGGTGTAGTATAGAGGATCTGTCAGCTCTCCTGTGTGGTGTAGTATAGAGGATCTGTCAGCTCTCCTGTGTGGTGTAGTATAGAGGATCTGTCAACTCTCCTGTGTGGTGTAGTATAGAGAATCTGTCAGCTCTCCTGTGTGGTGTAGTATAGAGGATCTGTCAACTCTCCTGTATGGTGTAGTATAGAGGATTTGTCAGCTCTCCTGTGCGGTGTAGTATAGAGGATCTGTCAGCTCTCCTGTGTGGTGTAGTATAGAGGATCTGTCAGCTCTCCTGTGTGGTGTAGTATAGAGGATCTGTCAACTCTCCTGTATGGTGTAGTATAGAGGATTTGTCAGCTCTCCTGTGCGGTGTAGTATAGAGGATCTGTCAGCTCTCCTGTGTGGTGTAGTATAGAGGATCTGTCAGCTCTCCTGTGTGGTGTAGTATAGAGGATCTGTCAGCTCTCCTGTGTGGTGTAGTATAGAGAATCTGTCAGCTCTCCTGTGTGGTGTAGTATAGAGGATCTGTCAGCTCTCCTGTGTGGTGTAGTATAGAGGATCTGTCAGCTCTCCTGTGTGGTGTAGTATAGAGGATCTGTCAGCTCTCCTGTGTGGTGTAGTATAGAGGATCTGTCGGCTCTCCTGTGTGGTGTAGTATAGAGGATCTGTCAGCTCTCCTGTGTGGTGTAGTATAGAGGATCTGTCAGCTATCCTGTGTTGTGTAGTATAGAGGATCTGTCAGCTCTTCTGTGCGGTGTAGTATAAAGGATCTTTCGGCTCTCCTGTGTAGTGTAGTATAGATGATCTGTTAGCTCTCCTGTGCCGTGTAATATAGAGGATCTGTCAGTTCTCCTTTGTGGTATAGTATAGAGGATATGTCTGCTCCCCTGTGTCGTGTAGTATAGAGGATCTGTCAGCTCTCCTGTGTGGTGTAGTATACAGGATCTGTCAGCTCTCCAGTGTGGTGTAGTATAGAGGATCTGTCAGCTTTCCTGTCTGGTGTAGTATAGAGGATCTGTCAGCTCTCCTGTGTGGTGTAGTATAGAGGATCTGTCAGCTCTGCTGTGTGGTGTAGTATAGAGGATCTGTCAACTCTCCTGTATGGTGTAGTATAGAGGATTTGTCAGCTCTCCTGTGTGGTGTAGTATAGAGGATCTGTCAGCTCTCCTCTGTGGTGTAGTATAGAGGATCTGTCAGCTCTCCTGTGTGGTGTAGTATAGAAAATCTGTCAACTCTCCTGTGTGGTGTAGTATAGAGAATCTGTCAGCTCTCCTGTGTGGTGTAGTATAGAGGATCTGTCAACTCTCCTGTATGGTGTAGTATAGAGGATTTGTCAGCTCTCCTTTGCGGTGTAGTATAGAGGATCTGTCAGCTCTCCTGTGTGGTGTAGTATAGAGAATCTGTCAGCTCTCGTGTGTGGTGTAGTATAGAGGATCTGTCAACTCTCCTGTGTGGTGTAGTATAGAGAATCTGTCAGTTCTCCTGTGTGGTGTAGTATAGAGGATCTGTCAACTCTCCTGTGTGGTATAGTATAGAGGATCTGTCGGCTCTCCTGTGTGGTGTAGTATAGAGGATTTGTCAGCTCTCCTGTGCGGTGTAGTATAGAGGATCTGTCAGCTCTCCTGTGTGGTGTAGTATAGAGGATCTGTCAGCTCTCCTGTGTGGTGTAGTATAGAGGATCTGTCAGCTCTCCTGTGCGGTGTAGTATAGAGGATCTGTCGGCTCTGATGTGTGGTGTAGTATAGAGGATCTGTCAGCTCTCCTGTGCGGTGTAGTATAGAGGATCTGTCAGCTCTCCTGTGTGGTGTAGTATAGAGGATCTGTCAACTCTCCTGTGTGGTGTAGTATAGAGGATCTGTCAGCTCTCCTGTGTGGTGTAGTATAGAGGATCTGTCAGCTCTCCTGTGTGGTGTAGTATAGAGGATCTGCCTGCTCTCCTGTGTGGTGTAGTATAGAGGATCTGCCTGCTCTCCTGTGTGGTGTAGTATAGAGGATCTGTCAGCTCTCCTGTGTGGTGTAGTATAGAGGATCTGTCATCTCTCCTGTGTGGTGTAGTATAGAGGATCTGCCTGCTCTCCTGTGTGGTGTAGTATAGAGGATCTGTCAGCTCTCCTGTGTGGTGTAGTATAGAGGATCTGTCAGCTCTCCTGTGTGGTGTAGTATAGAGGATCTGTCAGCTCTCCTGTGTGGTTTAGTATAGAGGATCTGTCAGCTCTCCTGTGTGGTGTAGTATAGAGGATCTGTCAGCTCTCCTGTGTGGTGTAGTATAGAGGATCTGTCAGCTATCCTGTGTTGTGTAGTATAGAGGATCTGTCAGCTCTTCTGTGTGTTTTAGTGTAGAGGATCTGTCAGGATTCCTGTGTGGTGTAGTTTAGAGGATCTGTCAGCTCTCTGGTATGGTTTAGTATAAAGGATCTTTTGGCTCTCCTGTGTGGTGTAGTATAGAGGATCTGTCAGCTCTCCTGTGTGGTGTAGTACAGAGGATCTGTCAGCTCTCCTGTGTAGTGTAGTACAGAGGATCTGTCAGCTCTCCTGTGTGGTGTAGTACACAGGATCTGTCAGCTCTCCTGTGTGGTGTCAGAAACATAGTTAGACAAGCTGTTTTAGAACAATTTTGGAGGCACATTAAGGGGCACATTTATTTAGACCATTGTTTTAGACGCCGGTCTTAATAAACCTTTTAAGCTGGCGGTGGATTCGCCTGAGTTATCAAGTGGCACCAGCCTCTTAAATACTTATGTGGATCTTCTATCAGCTCTAAATGTAAAACAGCTACCGAGCTGTCTTACATCTATGACTGAAACAGGCGTTGAAAATGGTAAATTATAGGGGCTTGCGGGCCCGTCCCCTTCCCCACCCATGCCCAATTTTTTAGACCTGGAGTGAGCGGGGAGAAGTCTCAGATTGTGGCGCAACTAACCGCTGCACCGCAATCTGCACCTGAAATATGCCTAATAAATGAAGCTTAATTACCTTCACCGCCATTTGCTCACAGATATGCCTCCAGCTCTTTTTTAAATCCCGGCATTTTGCACCATTACTACCTCTTGGGGTAGACACTCCACAGTTTGATTCTGTATTTGTAAAAAAAAAAATCCTGTATTCGTCTCTTAATTACCGTTTCTTAACACAAAGATTGTCCCCTGGTCTTTTGTGTCTTTTCTTGGTATGGACCACCCAATTATGTAAAGCAGAGCCTCTCTAAGGCGTCCAGCGTAATACTATTCTGGCTAAGGCCTGTTTTGCACCACATATGAAGGAAGACATCTGTGATTCACAGCCAGCAGTTCTTTTTCTATTTTGTGCACTTACATATTCTGCACCGCTTCACAGACATTATCATCACTCACTGTCCCAAGTGAGGAGGTCTCTTTTTAATTTCCTGTCGTCATGTGAGGAAATCCACACAATCATAAGAAGAACATACAAACTCAAAGCTGATGTTTCTCTTGGTCAGATTACAACCTACAACCGCTATAATGTTAAACACTGAGACCACCATGCTGGCCAGTTCTCCGACTGCAGGCAACCCTCTAACCACCTACCGTACATAAACCTCACCTTTTGCTACAGACAGAAGCTTCTGTGGGTCCTTTAGTCTGCCAGCCAAAGCAAGTGCATATGATGTGATTGCAACTGAATGTGGTTTCTTCAGTTTTTTATAGTGTTCCTCTATGAAGTTCACAGCTTTATTAATGCTGACATGCAGATTCTTAAAGGAAGGAGAGATACTTTAGCAAACATTTGGAAAATATCTGGTATCAAAAGCAGTGACAGTTATTAACATCTTATGTCTCTTAAAAGGTTTATCAAATACAGAAGCACTGTCATAACATTGTAATATAGTGACTTCTACTAGATAAGGGTTAAGGAAAGAAAGTAACAAGCATTAAGCAAATCTATAGGCTCCCGTTATAGCGACAAAGACCAATAGAGCCTTTTGGCCTCCCTGGGTGGTATATCTCTTGGGAACCTTCTTTTTCACTATATTAACTAGTGACAGACTGTGCTGTTCCATGCCGGGCATTCCAGTGAGCTTACAAAATCCATCCTTACCTAGTCAAAATGTCTATTGTAGCCTTCATTATGCCACAAGTCTTAAAGGAGCTACTACACAGAAAACTGTAGCATTGGGATACAGCTCCTGCTCAGATGGGGTCGTATGCGCCACTGCAGCCAATGACTGAGTTTCAGATTCAGTTGTTTCATGTCCACATGTACATCACTGCTTGACCATGTGCTGCTTGGGGACACATGAAGGCAGGGGGGCCAGTCATTGGCTGCAGCCGTAGATACATAACCTTGTCTACGCAGGAAGTTGAGAGACTGGACCACAAATCCAGTGAACACAGCCTAGGAGCCTGAGAGTCGCAACCCAATGGCAGGGACCAGGTGAGTATGGATTTCTCCACAGTTCCCAATGCCTGGGGTTAGATAAAAAAAAAAAAAAATTATATATATATATATATATATATATATATATATATATATATATATATATATCTACAACCTGGACAACCTTTATAAGATAATCTACCTGTACACAGCAGTGCTCAACAAAGTCTTTGTTAAAGTGTAGCTAGGCTAAAGATCTAAATTCTACCTTCCCTTTAAGAATGACTCGCCAAAATTTGCAGATACTACAGAACATGACTCTTCACAGTTTAAAACTGGTTGTCTGGTCTGACTGTTTACTTTTTTTATTCCTTTTCCAGAACATGATTATGGAGGGTTGTCTGCTTTTAACAGAATTCAGGGATCAGCATGACTGCAGCTACATGGACTGGAGACGTTCATTGTCTTCTATGGGGGAGTGTTGTGGGCATGCTCAGCGACCTGTACAGAGGTCACTGTCCACCAAAGGTAAAATGTGAACCATGAGTATCAACTATTCAGACAGGTTTGATCCTACATTACACATATACTCTTCTGGGTGCTATTTATCATTAGGGAGACTAAAAAATGTGCATGAATATTGTATGCCAGGTGACACTGCTCTTGATTTCTAGGAAGAATATATGTAAATTTGCATATATTAATTCTTTCCGGCAGTAGATAGGATGTAACCTCTTCATTTTTGTCAAGCATGCCAATTTGCATACCTTTGGGTTCCTGGGAAAGATATTCAAATTAGCTTTACTTCCAAAACAGAAAAGAATGCTAATCAAAAAGCTCTTGAAAATAAGTTTAACAAACTAGATTGAAACAATATCATTTTCTGATGGCACATTCCCTTTTTTGGGGCTTCTGCATCCTCCAATATGGAGCACAAGGAAATTTATCTGTCAACTTTACATGTGGCTATTCCACACATCACCCCTGGTAATACGTTGGTCAGGAAGCTAGAGTACAGAGATCCAAATTTTCCTAATGCTTCAGATTGTGTAGTTCTTAGCACACCTGATTTCATAGTCCCTCTGTAACACAGTTCCCTCCATTGCAGATATGCAATTAGACCTTTGTCTTTTCCACTTGCTGACCCAGTGGAATTTTGGACTTACCAATGAAGGAGTTTTCCAGTAGTTAGATATGGTCCAACACCCAGCACCCCCACCAATTAACTGTTTTGCGCAGCTGTCAATGTAAAAATCTATACAGAGGATGCCACTAGCAGGCGGAATGTTTCATCCATTGTGTAATGGTCATGTTGGGGTACTGCAGCTCAGCTTCCATTCAAGTAAATGAGAAATGTGCTGCAGTACACTGGCAACAGCAACTCTGAATGGCAAAGTGGAACTTTAGTGTAAAACAATGGTGGAAATCATGCTACAGGAGGACAACGAATAAAGGTCTGGTGTGCCAAGAGATCGCCAACCTCCTGGCTGTAGAGAATTACTTCCTTTGAGAGAGGTAGAGAGAAAAACAGGACCCGTGAAGTCTAGGGCTTTAGATTGTACCACTGAGCACCATTAAAGAGTCCCTGCCCTGCACCTCATAGAAAGAGTCATCCAAAGGTCTTCCTTCTGTTGCTGACCAGACTTGTCTATAAAGTATCTTAGGGAATTCTAAAGGTCAAATAGGATTATGGTTATCATGTGGGACTTGCTGCTTTAGAATCCATCTCCTTTATTCTGTGTCCCTGGTAAAACGGTCTACAAGTACATCTGCTAAGAATGTGACAAAAAATATCAATGAGTCACTGCTAGGATGTACAGAGATAGAGGCGCTGATAACTAAGGTTTGCAGCACCCTAATGGTTGAAAAGCATAACTTCTGAAAATGCTGTAGTTACTGGTTGCACGCCACGTGATCCATGTAGATGCCTATAAGGTAATGGTGGTATGACCAAGAAAGAACCTCTGTAACATCTGGTCAATGGGGTCCTCCCTCAGGAGTTGATGTCCTCAGCCTTAGATCTGTTCTGACTGAAACATCGGAGTTTCACCGTTACCAAATACAATTTTGAAAATTGCAACTGTGTCTGCTCTTACTCCGTCTACATATTACGTATGAGTAGAGAGTGTCCACCGTCCGACCACTGTGCCAGTGAAACAACTCCCTACAGGTCATGTTGTTAGTTAATAAGTTCTTTCTACAAGTCACTTACATTGACAGAACTGGCGCAGAGTTTCTGACTTTCCGAAAGACTAATAACAACAAAAGCCGTCACAGCAACATCAGCATCTGTCGAACCCGCGAGACCACCCTGAGAAAGAGAAAAAAATATTTTTAGTAGGCAACATCATCGCTGAATCTTTACAGTTTCTTAAGCTTTGCTGAAGCCTGTGTTGCCTGACCACCACAAGATGCCACTCAACAAACCCCAACGCAAGTCACTTAGAGAGAGTTCAGATCTCCGTTTCATTTTCCGTTCTTCTAATCCGTCAGAAGAACAGAACAGAAGAAAAAAAACAGGATTCTGTAAAAAAAAACAGACCCTGTGTATCAGTTTATGCACAGGATCCATTTTTTACAGGATTTTGTAAAAAAAAAAAGTGATCCTGTTGCAAGTTGTTATCCGTTTAAGCCATTTCCATCAGAGATCCGTTTTTTAAGACAGGAAAAAAAAAAGTCAGACGGAAATGGCTCAAACAGATGACAAATCTGCAATAGGACCGGTTGTTTCACAGAATCCTGTTTTTTTCTGTTCTTCTGATGGATCAAAAAAGAAAAGAGGAAGAAAAGGAAGAACAAAAAAGGATATATACAGTACAGACCAAAAGTTTGGATACACCTTCTCATTCAAAGAGTTTTCTTTATTTTCATGACTATGAAGGCATCAAAACTATGAATTAACACATGTGGAATTATATACATAACAAACAAGTGTGAAACAACTGAAAATATGTAATATTCTAGGTTCTTCAAAGTAGCCACCTTTTGCTGTGATTGCTGCTTTGCACACTCTTGGCATTCTCTAGATGAGCTTCAAGAGGTAGTCCCCTGAAATGGTCTTCCAACAGTCTTGAAGGAGTTCCCAGAGATGATTAGCACTTGTTGGCCCTTTTGCCCTCACTCTGCAGTCCAGCTCACCCCAAAGCATCTCGATTGGGTTCAGGTCCGGTGACTGTGGAGGCCAGGTCATCTGGCGCAGCACCCCATCACTCTCCTTCATGGTCAAATAGCCCTTACTTTCAAAGTTTTCCTAATTTTTCGGCTGACTGACTGACCTTCATTTTTTAAAGTAATGATGGCCACTCGTTTTTATTTACTTAGCTGCTTTTTTCTTGCCATAATACAAATTCTAACAGTCTATTCAGTAGGACTATCAGCTGTGTATCCACCTGACTTCTCCTCAACGCAACTGATGGTCCCAACCCCATTTATAAGGCAATAAATCCCACTTATTAAACCTGACAGGGCACACCTGTGAAGTGAAAGGCATTTCAGGGGACTACCTCTTGAAGCTCATCAAGAGAATGCCAAGAGTGTGCAAAGCAGTAATCAAAGCAAAAAGTGGCTACTTTGAAGAACCTAGAATATGACATATTTTCAGTTGTTTCACACTTGTTTGTTATGTATATAATTCCACATGTGTTAATTCATAGTTTTGATGCCTTCAGTGTGAATCTACAATTTTCATAGTCATGAAAATAAAGAAAACTCTTTGAATGAGGTGTGTCCAAACTTTTGGTCTGTACTGTATATATATATATATATATATCACTCCCCTTCTCCAAATTTCAAATAAAAATGAACAATAAATAAAAAATCATAGGCACCACCATGTCCAAAAGTGCCCCTACTATTAACCCTTTGAGGACACAACTATTTTTCACCTTAAGGACCAGGTCATTTTTTGCAAATCTGACGTGTCACTTTATGTGGTAATAATTTTGAAATGCCTTTGCTTATCCAAGCCATTCTGAGATAGTTTTTTAATGACACATTGTACTTCATGACATTGGTAAATTTGAGTAGATATGGATAAAAACATTTTTTTTTGAACATTAGAAGAATTTGAATGCTAGAATCAATTATTAAAATGTTTAAGAAAATTTCCAAAACCCACTTTTTTAAGGACCAGTTCAGTTATGAAGTCACTTTGTGGGGCATACATTGTAAAAACCACCCATAAATGACCATTTTAGAAACTACATTCCCTTAAGTTATTCAAAGCTGATTTTACAAACTTTGTTAACCCTTTAGGTGTTCCACAAGAGTAAAAGGAAAAAGGATAAGAATTTTTTTCTTGTCAGGTTTTCCATTTTAATAAATTTTTTAGGCTGTAACACATCAAGGATTAATGGGCAAACAAAACTCAATACTTACAGGTGAAACTCGAAAAATTTGAATATCATGCAAAAGTCCATTTATTTCAGTAATGCAAATTTAAAGGAAGCTTAAAATTTGAATTTTGTGAAAAGGTTCAATATTCTAGTTTCAAAGTGTCAGACTCTAGTCGGCTAATTAATCCATACCCCCTGAGCAAAAGGTACTTCAAAATTGTGACTTTGGGGTTTCATAAGCTATAAGCCATAATCATACAAATAATAACAAATAAAGGCTTGAACTATCTCGCTTTGCATGTAATGAGTCTATCTCATTTGTTAGTTTCACCTTTGCATTACTGAAATAAATGAACTTTGCGCGATATTCTAATTTTTCGAGTTTCACCTGTATTACCCTGATTCTGCAGTTTACAGAAAAACCCCATATGTGGTCGTAATTTGCTGTATGGGTGCACAGCAGGGCGCAGAAGGAAAGAAGCACCATAGGGTTTCTGGAGGGCAGATTTTGCTGAACTGGTTTTTAGGAACCATTTCACATTTTAACTCCTTAAGGACTCGGCCCTATTTCACCTTACGGACTTGCCCATTTTTTGCAAATCTGGCCAGTGTCACTTTAAGTGCTGACAACTTTAAAACGCTTTGACTTATCCAAACCATTCTGAGACTGTTTTTTCATCAGATATTGTACTTCACGACACTGGTAAAATGAAGTAAAAAAAAATCATTTTTATTTATAAAAAAATACCAAATTTACCAAAAATTTGTAAAAAATTGCAAGTTTCCAAGTTTCTACTTCTATAATACATAGTAATACCTCCAAAAATAGTTATTACTTTACATTCCCCATATGTCTACTTTATGTTTGGATAATTTTGGGAATGATTTTTTTTTTGGGGGATGTTACAAGGCTTAGAAGTTTAGAAGCAAATCTTGAAATTTTTCAGAAATTTTCAAAAACCCAATTTTTAGGGACCAGTTCAGGTCTGAAGTCACTTTGCGAGGCTTATATAATAGAAACCACCCAAAAATGACCCCATTCTATAAACTACACCCCTCAAGGTATTCAAAACAGATTTTTACAAACTATGTTAACTCTTTAGGTGTTCCACAAGAATTAATGGAATATAGTGATACAATTTCAAAATTTCACTTTTTTGGCAGATTTTCCATTTTAATAATTTTTTCCAGTTACAAAGCAAGGGTTAACAGCCAAACCAAACTCAATATTTATGGCCCTGATTCTGTAGTTTACAGAAACACCCCATATGTGGTCGTAAACTACTGTACGGGCACACAGCAGGGCGCAGAAGGAAAGGAATGCCATACGGTTTTTGGAAGGCAGATTTTGCTGGACAGTTTTTTTTGACACCATGTCCCATTTGAAGCCCCCCCTGATGCACCCCTAGAGTAGAAACTCCCAAAAAGTGGCCCATTTTAGAAACTACGGGATAGGGTGGCAGTATTGTTTGTACTAGTTTAGGGTACATATGATTTTTGGTTGCTCTATATTACACTTTTTGTGAGGCAAGATAACAAGAAATAGCTGTTTTGGCACCGTTTTTATTTTTTGATATTTACAACATTCATCTGACAGGTTAGACCATGTGATATTTTTATAGACCAGGTTGCAATTTTTTGGGGCGAAAACTTTATTTTTTAAACTTTTTTTTTTCACTTTATTTTTTGTCCCACTTTGGGATTTGAACTTTTGGGGGTCTAATCCTTTAAAATTGATTCCAAAACTTCTGTATTGGAATGCATTGGCTGTATGAGTAATACTGTGTGTATTACTGATACAGCTTCCGGCCTGTGAGATCCAGGGGGCTGGATCTCACAGGCTCTTCACCGGAAGGCAGCGCGATGCCTCAGGAAGGCATCGCGCTGCCTTCCATGCCATCGGGTCCCCCCACAGCCCCATGGGGACCCTATGGCACCGCCGACCACCGCCGCCGCACCAGGTAAAGGCCAAAAACCGCAGGTCTGAATTGTCACGGGACCCCCCCGCACATTTTGCCGTGGTGCCAATGATTTGAGCAGGCACCGTGTTCCTATCACCGCCCGCCGGGCGGCGGTGATCGGAACTATAGATGACGTACCGGTAAGTCATGGGTCCTTAAGGACTCGGGAACCATGCCGTACCGGTACGCCATGGGTCCCTAAGGAGTTAAGCCCCCTAATGCACCCCTACCTTAGAAACTCCCAAAAAGTAACCCCATTTTGGGCTCCTTTTTTGCGGGAAGAGTTGACATTTTTATTAGTACCATTTTTGAGTAAATATGATTTTTTGATCATTCTATATTACACTGTGACAAGGTCATCAAAAAATTGGTTGTTTTGGCACAGTTTTTATACAGCATTCAGCTTGGGGGGTAGATCATGTGATATTTTTATAGAGAAGGTCGTTACAGATGTATAGATACCTAAGGTATCATATGCACTCCAAATAAAATCTATAAAAAATTAGAGATGTCCCAAACATAAAATTTTCCGTTCGTGAACGGCAAACACGAATTTCCGCAAATGTTCGCAAACCGGCGAACCGGGCAAGCTGCCATAGACTTCAATAGGCAGGCGATTTTTAAAGCCCACAGGGACTCTCTGACCACAATAGTGATGGAAAAGTTGTTTCAAGGGGACTAACACCTGGACTGTGGCATGCCGGAGGGGGATCCATGGCAAAACTCCCATGGAAAATTACATAGTTGACGCAGAGTCTGGTTTTAATCCATAAAGGGCATAAATCACCTAACATTCCTAAATTGTTTGGAATAACGTGCTTTAAAACATCCAGTGTGTGTATCGATTAGGTATGATGTTGTATCGATCAGGTAGTGTAAGGGTTACGCCCAGGGCCGGATTAAGAACATCATGGGCCTGGTGCTGAGGATTTTGCTGGGCCTGTTTATGGAACTGCACTCAGTGTCTTAATTACATATATATTTTATCGATACCAATAAAGTATTTTGTTCCTGCAACTACCCCTTCATTTGGCGTCTATCTTGGCAACATAGAGGGGGACCACGGGAGGGGGACCCTGAGGGTGTGGCACCCTCAGGGCACTATAGTGTCAGGAAAACCGCTTTGTTTTCCTGACACTATAGTGATCATTTAACATGACTATGAAGATTACTGTTTTCTAGCTGCTGTGGACTGTGGACAATAGTGGTAATTTTCATAGAGCTGTGTTATGATTTATGGACACAGCACTCAGCATGCTTAGCCAGTCAGATAGAAGGATGGCTAAGCATGCTGAGAGCTGTGTCTAAATAACATAACACATTAAAGGGATTCTGTCACCAGGTTTCACCCCTGTCAGCTAAACATATGCTGATGTTCAGGGCGTCTTCACGATTCCTAATGTGGGCTTATAAATGTCATCTGTGGGCTTATTTAGCTAAAAAACAGCTTTTACTAACCTGTCAGTCAAACAAATAAGGTGCCCAAGGGGATGTTAATGGATGCAAGGTGTCGGCCGCACCCGCCGCCGTTCGTGCCCAGCGCCGCCTTTCCGGACTTCTGCGCCGCCTCCTAATCCTCTGTGCTGCCTCTCGCTCTCCCTCCCTCCCCCTCCTCCTGCTGTAAGATCTCGCACATACAGGGGTTGAGCGAAGTGCCGGCACATGCGCACTTCGCTGTAAGAAGCCAAATGGAGAAGTCTGCACGGGCGCATCAGGCAGAGCCCTGTGCGCAAGCGCGAGATCTTAAAGCAGAAGGAGGGGGGAGGGAGGGAGGGAAAGCGAGAGGCAGCACAGAGGATTAGGAGGCAGTGCAGAAGTCCGGAAAGGCGGCGCTGGGCACGAACGGCGGTGGGTGCGGTGGGCATCTTGCACCCATTAACATCCCCTTGGGCACCTTATTTGTTTGACTGACAGGTTAGTAATAGCTGTTTTTTTAGCTAAATAAGCCCACAGATGACATTTATAAGCCCACATTAGGAATCGTGAAGACGCCCTGAACATCAGCATATGTTTAGCTGACAGGGGTGAAACCTGGTGACAGAATCCCTTTAAAGAAATTACTGTTTCTAGCTGCTGTGGACTGTGGACTGTGGACTAGCAGCTAGAAACAGTAATTTCTTTATGTGTTATGTTATAGAGACTGAGCTCTCAGCATGCTTAGCCGGTAAGTAATTTTCATAGTGCTGTTCTGATTTATAGACACAGCTCTCAGCATGCTTAGCCTTCTATCTGGCTGTGCTTCTTGAGAGTCACAGTCCACAGGCTCAGAATCAGCCAGATAGAAGGCTGGCTAAGCATGCTGAGAGCTGTGTCCATAAATCATAACAGCACTATGATTGCCCTCCCTTCCAACTGGATGAGTTTATCTGATACCTGCTCCAGAAGCTCCTGCTGTCTCGCGGGCTGGTGTGGCTGAGCGCTGTGGGCCGTGTGCTGGTCGAAACTGCTGAGCAGGTTGTACACAGCGCAGCATGCAGGAGGGATAACTGCGGGGGCACTGAGGTCATATCCGGCGGGCCGCGGCATTACAGGAACAGCACCAGCTGCTCTGACGTCCTGCCGCCGGATATCCTGTGATGTATATCCGGCGGCAGGACGTCAGAGCAGCTGGTGCCGGATATGACCTCAGTAGTGATAGGAAGTTCGGATCTTTCAGATGAATCGGTTCATGAATCGGATCTTGGGTTCACTTGCTGAGTCACTGACTGCTGAGCTGACTCGCAAGTGAACCGAAGACTCTAGGTGCCGGTGCGCATGCGCAGATGCTATCCATTCGATTCACTTGCTGCTGCTGACTCAGTCGGCTCTTCAGCTCTCCAATGAGTGAGTCAGGATCAGGAAGAGTGATTGATTATAGTGATAGTGAAGGGAAGCTGAGGCTGACGCCGGACAGGAGGACTCAGGAGCTGTCACTGTGGTGTGCATTGTTGTCTGTTGTGCATTGTTACCCACAGTGACCGCAGTCTGACACTGACAGTAGTACTACCAACCAAGTGAAGTGAAATGTGAATGCACAGGGAAAACTATGTGCTGAACTGATAACAGTATTACAGTAACACAGTCACTGGCTGATAATAAAACAGTCCCCACTTAACGGAATCCATAAAGGAGATGTGAACCCACCCTTAGTTATATAGCTACTGAATGAGATGCCTTTAACATATAGATCTCCTGAGAAGCCAATTTGATCCTAAAGGGTTAATTCAACCTGTAATCTAAACTCTGTGTCATCTGTCACTTCTCTTATCTCTCTGCTCCTGTCAAAGGCGTACATAGAAATCACTGGGCCCCATAGCAAGAATCTAAATTGGGCCCCTATTCCCCTTTTATAGCCCCTCCCACTACCCATTCCAGGCCTCTCTCTTTGTTCCATGAACTATGTTCGCTGCTGTTTTATAATTTATGCCATCAGGGCCGGATTGGGATTACAAAACAGTCATAATAGATACAGTGTGTACAGATGTATAGTGTATACAGCAGTGTACTGATATGTGAGGAACGTGGTATAATAGATGCAGTGTGTACAGGTATATAGTATATACAGCAGTGTACTGATATGTGAGGAACGTGGTATAATAGATGCAGTGTGTACAGATATATAGTATATACAGCAGTGTACTGATATGTGAGGAACGTGGTATAATATATGCAGTGTGTTCAGGTATATAGTATATACAGCAGTGTACTGATCTATGAGGTATAAATTACAGCTCGTACCTCACATATCAATCCAATACTGTATATACAATATACCTGTACACACTGCATATATTATACCTTGTACCTCACATATCAGTACACTGCAATATATATTATATATCTGTACATATTGCATCTATAATACTGTTTAATATATGCAGTGTGTGTGTGTGTGTGTGTGTGTGTATATATATATATATGTGAGGCATACAAGGTATAATACTGTAGATGCAGTATTTATAGAAATATGTGGTCAGTTATACATTATAGTCACTGTGTGTGTGAGGTACATGAGGTAGTGGTCACTGTACCTGTCTGAAGTATTATACATGAGTGAGCAATGAGTAAAAACAGGGCATGGGGGGGGGGGGGGGGTAAATGATGAAAAGTGGAGGACCTCCTCTTACCACTCCATTCCAGTCTGTATGGATCAATGCAGAGCTGCTTGTGAACTTCTAATACTTGCTGTTAGGGGTTGAAGGACCTGTGATGATGTCATCACAGGTCCTGGCAGATGTACCTTTCAAACCTAGGAACTACACCATTTTTGGTGCAGTTCCTTTGCTAGATTCTGCAGGACCTGTGATTCTGAAGATGATGTCATCACAGGTCCTGGCAGATGCACTGTTCTAACCTGGGAACTACACTTTACACTGTGCAGTTCCCTTACAGGACCTGTGATGACTCCCTGTACTACTCAGACGACTCAGAGCTGCTAGTGCTTGCCTTGCCTCAGCTCTGATTGGTTGGTGGGCGGGGAGGGGAGGGGCTGGCAGAAGCAGCTTCCACTCTAGGATCATATTACGCTCCTCCCGAGTCCCTCCCTCAGGCTCCTGCTGCCAGCGTGAGGTGAGCGTCTCTGCAGTGTCTGTGTGCTGTGTGACGCTGTGTACAACAGAGGACTTTTAACCCTCCCGACGGCCTTTTGGCTGGCAGATGGGCCTATTTTATGGTAGGGGCCTGGAGCTGCAGCTCCATCAGCCCCTACGTTAATCCGGCCCTGGTTACGCCCGCTTCACAGTGACAGACCAAACTCCCCGTTTAACACACCGCAAACAACCGCAAACAGTCCATTTGCACAACCGCAAATTTCCCATTTGCACAAGGTTGGATACCAAGCTAGCCATATCCCGTTCCTTGTCCTCACTGACGTCATTGAAGGTCTCTTCCTCCACCCAGCCACGTACAACACCAAGGGTCCCCGAAAGGTGACAACAAGCCCCCTGGGATGCCTGCTGTGGTTGGTCTTCCACCTCCTCAAAGCCACCTTCCTCCTCTGACTCCTCTTCTTCAGACTACTCTCTCTGCGTTGCCGCAGGTCCAGCAATCGACGACGACAAGGCTGCTTCTGGTGGTGATGGTGACCACAACTCTTCCTCTTCATGCTCATCTACGGACTGATCCCACACTCTTCGCAGGGCACGCTCCAAAAAAAACCGCATGGGATCAGGTCGATGATGTTGCCTTGGGTTTGACTGACCAGGTTTGTCACCTCCGCAAAAGGACGCATGAGCCTACAGCCATTGTGCATGAGCGTTCAGTAACGCGGCCAAAAAATACCCAGCTCCGCAGAGGCTGTCCTCTTTTTTTTAAATTAAAAAAATCTGTTCTTACCAGTTTAATTTCTGCTTTGTCCCCTATCAGGGGCCTGTGTATGGAATAGATTTTAGGAACCAGGAGATGGAAAAAGATGGTTGGTCAGTCCTCTTACTTCCAATTTGGGGCACTGCGCGTGCGCCATGCAATGTACTGTGCCACCCGATATGAGTGGTGTGTTAAGTGGTACTATTCCTATCAGTTTAATCCCTGTTACGTCCCCTATCAGGGGCCGGTGTATGGAATAGATTTTAGGAACCGGGAGATGGAAAAAGATGCTTGGTCGGTCCTCTTACTTCCAATTTGGGGCAATGCGCGTGCGCCGTGCAATGTACTGTGCTACCCTATATGAGTGGTATGTTAAGTAGTACTATTCCTATCAGTTTAATCCCTGTTACATCCCCTATCAGGGGCCGGTGTATGAAATAGATTTTAGGAACCGGGAGATGGAAAAAGATGCTTGGTTGGTCCTCTTACTTCCAATTTGGGGCACTGCGCGTGCGCCGTGCAGTGTACTGTGCCACCCTATATGAGTGGTGTGTTAAGTAGTACTATTCTTATCAGTTTAATCCCTGTTACGTCCCCTATCAGGGGACGTGTATCGTATAGATTTTAGAGAACCGCAAAGAGTTGTCAACAGTTGACACACTCATGACATAAATTTTATTCCTCTATGCGTCAATCTTGGTGTAGTGATGACTGTGCTTGTGTGCATGTTTGGGAGATTGCAGGCGATGGCGATTTTTCAAAGCCTATGGTCGTGCTGAGGTAGTTCAGTGACAATGATTCTGCAGTGTGGGCCCATTGTTGGCCTAGTAGGCTTTAATGATCACTTTAGATGATCACAAAGAAAATTAATGTTTTTTTTATGCAAAATTATCCAGCCGATCGCTTTTGGTCTGTTCACAATGAAGCAACGACCTTATCATCTGGGGTGTGCCAACATTGCCTTTGCCAACACACTCATAGAGGTGATTGCTTCATTGTGATACGCAAGCCCCTTCACCACAACAAGGTAAACGATCACGAAGGGGAATTAACACATGTATGTGCCTTTTTTTTTGTTTTGTTTTTGCAGCCACAGTGCAGCACCAGAGGCCAGAAAAATTAGGCATATACACATGCCTGAAGAATTAGGTATTGTTGCAGCCGCTGCTGTAGCAGTGGCCGAAAAAATTGATGTTTTCCAGGCAGAAAGTGCACTAAAACATTGCGGCTTGAACCCTAGTTGGTGGCGGAGAAGTCACGCAAGTCATCCAGCATGCAGAGATTAAATACAGCAGCATGTGGAACATTTTTAGCCCAAGGCATCTCATCAGGCCTTTTTTAGTCAAATGCATCCCCCACTGTCAGTCCCTTCGGGATCCATGCCTCATTCATCTTAATAAAGGTGAGGTAATCTAGACTTTTTTGACCTAGGCGACTTCTCTTCTCTGTGACAATACCTCCTGCTGTGCTGAAGGTCCTTTCTGACAGGACACTTGAAGCGGGGCAGGCCAGAAGTTCTATCGCAAATTGGGATAGCTCAGCCACAGGTCAAGCCTGCACACCCAGTAGTCAAGGGGTTCATCGCTCCTCCGAGTGTCGATATCTGCAGTTAAGGCGAGGTAGTCTGCTACCTGTCGGTCTAGTCGTTCTCTGAGGGTGGACCCCGAAGGGCTGTGGCGATGCATAGGAATTAAAAAGCTCCACATGTCCTCCATCAACAACACGTCTGTAAAGCGTCCTGTCCTTGTCGGCATGGTCGTGGTAGGAGGAGGATTACTTTCACCTCTTCCCCTGTTAGATTCCCGTTGTGCTGTGACATCACCCTTATACGCTGTGTAAAGCATACTTTTTAATTTATTTTGGAACTGCTGCATCCTTTCCGACTTGCGGTAATTCGGTAACATTTCAGACACTTTCTGCTTATACCGGGGGTCTAGTAGCGTGGCCACCCAGTACAGGTCGTTCTCCTTCAGCATTTTTATACGAGGGTCCCTCAACAGGCATGACAGCATGAAAGACCCCATTTGCACAAGGTTGGATGTCGAGCTACTTATGTCCCGTTCCTCGTCCTCACTGATCTCATTGAAGGTCTGTTCTTCCCCCAGCCACGTACAGCACCACGGGTACCAGATAGGTGACAACGAGCACCCTGGGATGCCTGCTGTGGTTGGTCTTCCTCCTCCTCAAAGCCACATTCCTCCTCAGACTCCTCTTCCTCAGACTCCTCTTCCAGCGTTGCCGCAGGTCCAGCAAGTGATGCTGATAAGGCTGTTTCTGGTGGTGATGGTGACCACAACTCTTCCTCTTTCTCTTCACGCTCATCTATGGCCTGATCCAGCACTCTTCGCAGGGCACGCTCCAGGAAGAAAACAAATGGGATGATGTCGCTGATGGTGCCTTCGGTGCGACAGACTAGGTTTGTCACCTCCTCAAAAAGACGCATGAGCCTACAGGCATTGCGCATGAGCGTCCAGTAACGTGGCAAAATAATACCCAGCTCCACAGAGGCTGTCCTAGCACCCTGGTCATACAAATACTCGTTGACGGCTTTTTCTTGTTGGAGCAGGCGATCGAACATTAGGAGTGAAGAATTCCAATGTGTCTGGCTGTCGCAAATCAAGCGCCTCACTGGCATGTTGTTTCGCCGCTGAATATCGGAAAAGTGCGCCATGGCCTTGTAGGAACGCCTGAAATGGCCACACACCTTCCTGGCCTGCTTCAGGACGTCCTGTAAGCCTGGGTACTTATGCACAAAGCATTGTACGATAAGATTCAACACATGTGCCATGCACGGCACATGTGTCAACTTGCCCAAATTCAATGCCGCCAACAAATTGCTTCCGTTGTCACACACCACTTTGCATCCAGTTGGTGCGAGGTCAGCCACTGATCCACCTGTGCGTTCAGGGCGGACAGGAGTGCTGGTCCGGTGTGACTCTCTGCTTTCAGGCAAGTCAACCCCGTATCGGGGATGTGGAATAGCCCCTGGGGAGCTGGGGTGGTGCAGTTGATGTAGAGCAAGGCGCAGCAGAAGAGGACTCAGCCGAGGAGGTTAGCGAAGAGGATGGAGTAGGAGGAGTAGAGGAGGTGGCAGCAGGCCTGCCTGCAAGTCGTGGCAGTGTCACCAACTCCTCTGCAGAGTCACGCATTCCATGCTTGCCAGCCGTCAGCAGGTTTACCCAATGCACAGTGTACGTGATATACCTGCCCTGACCGTGCTTTGCAGACCAGGTATCAGTGGTCAGATGGACCCTTGCCCCAACACTGTATGCCAGACATGCCATGACTTCCTTTTCCACAATAGAGTACAGGTTGGGGATTGCCTTTTGTGAAAAAAAAATTCGGCCGGGTACCTTCCACTGCGGTGTCCCAATAGCTACAAATTTTTTGAAGGCCTCAGACTCCACCAGCTTGTATGGTAAAAGCTGGCGGGCTAAGAGTTCCGACAAGCCAGCTGTCAGACGCCGGGCAGTCAGATATTAGCTTCTTACGCTCAAACATTTCCTTGACAGACACCTGACTGTGGGCAGATGAGCAGGAACTGCTGAAGGTGAGAGGCGGAGTGGCGGGTGGTTGAGAGGGGGCAAGGAGTGATTGACAGCAGTGGTTGACGTGGCTGAAGATGCTGGACCAGGAGGAGGATTGTGGCTTTGAGTTTGTGTGCTGCTTGTACTCATCATGTGTTGATCCCATAGGCGTTTGTGATTTGAGATCATGTGCCTTCGCAAAGCAGTTGTACCTAGGTGGGTGTTGGACTTCCCACGACTCCGTTTCTTTTGGCACAGGTTGCCAATGGCATCGCTGTTATCAGAGGCAGACACACAAAAGAAATGCCACACTTCTGAGCTTTGCAATGACGGCATTCTGGTGGTGGCAACAGCATGCGCTGATTGGATTGCTGTCTGGCTGACCCCGGGTGCCGATACATGCTGTCTGACTGTGCCACTAGCTCCTTGCGACGACCTCCCCCTGCTTCCAACTCGTCTCCTCCTCCTCTCTGTCTCCCCATCAGAACTTTCCCCCTGTTCTTCTTCTCTTCGAGCAGGCACCCACGTGACATCCACGGACACATCGTCATCATCAACCGCTTCACTTGTATCTGAAAACTCAGCAAAGGAAGCAGCAGCGGGTACAACATCATCATCACACCGTACGTCCATGTGTGTAATGCTGCCTGACTGAGACATATCCCTGTTATCTACATCCTCTGGCAATAATGGTTGCGCATCACTCATTTCTTCCAACTGATGTGTAAATAACACTAACAATAATCCTCTGACAGATCAAGTGAAGCGACTGTGGTGCTAGTGTTGGTGGTGGCGGCAGGCGGTCGAGTGGTAACTTGAGAGGTGCCCGAAGCTGAGCTGGAGGAGGATGGTGCGTCAAGGTTCAGAGCGGAAGCTGTAGAAGATTGGGTGTCCTGTGTTAGCCAGTCAACTATGTCCTCAGAACTTTTCGAGTTCATGGTACAGGGCCTCTGAACACTGGGCATTATTCTAGGGCCAAAGGAAATCACAGCACCACGACCACGACGGCACCTGCGGGGTGGCCTACCTCTGCCTGTCATTTTTTTTTAGATTATTGGTACTATGCGTGCAAGGTACTGTGCCACCAGATATGAGTGGTGGGCACTGGCAGTGGGCACAGTACACTCTGCGAGCCTGACACACACTGGCAGGCAACTGCAATTATATTACAGAGAGAAAAAAAAAAAGCAGACTGATGTACTTGCCTTAAAAAGGGCTTTTTGGGTGCTGTCAGGACGCTGTCCTTACAGCAGAGATCAGATGAGTCTTTGAGGACTGGAGTGGACACAGAACACTGGCCTAGCTAACGATTTCCCTATTAAATCAGCAGCAGCTGCACTGTCCCTGCTCTCACTAACTCTGCAGCTTCAGAATGAATCTAAGATGGATGCTGTCCTTGCTTTTTGATAGGAGGTGGGAGGGTCTGGGAGGGAGGGTCTGCTGCTGATTGGCTGGAATGTGTCTGCTGACTGTGAGGTACAGGGTCAAAGTTTGCTCAATGATGACGTATAGGGGGCGGACCGAACATCGCATATGTTCTCCCGCCGCGGCGAACGCGAACAAGCGATGTTCGCCGGGAACTGCTCGCCGGCGAATAGTTCGGGACATCTCTATAAAAAATACATATCATCTCAGATGTTTTTTCAGTAGTAAAACAAGAAAAACAATATAAACGGAAAAACAAGAAAAATGTGGTATTGTTGTAATCGTACTGACCCAGAGAATGAAGGGCACAAGTCGGTTTTACCGAATAGAGGACACCGTAAAAACGAAACTCACAAAATTGAATTTTTCTTCCAATTCCTTCCCATTTGGAATTTTCTTTCTACCTTCCCACTATGACATATGCAATTGAAAACCGTGCCATTAGAAATTACAACTTGTCCCTCAAAAAACAAGCGCTCATATGGCAATGTGAACCGAAAAGAAGTTATGAAGTTATGACCCCCGGAAAGTAGGGAATTAAAAAACGAAAATGCAATAACGTAACATTGCAAAGTACTGAAATGGTTCAAGAGCCCGTTTTCAAGCATTGAAGGTGTTCTTGGATTTCATAATGATGAGTTGTCCTTAGGCTACATTCACATCTGCGCTTTCGCTTTCTGCTATTGAGATCCGCTATAGGATCTCAATAGCGAAGGAAAATACTTCCGTTTTGTCCCTATTCATTGTCAAAAGGGACAAAACTGAACTAAACGAAAAGGAGTCACCAGAATGCACTCCGTTCCGTTTGGTTGCGTCCCCATCGCGGAAAGAATAACGCTGCAAGATGCAGACCAAGACGGATAGACAGAATAGAAAACGGATTCGTCCCCCTTTGACTTTCAATGGTGTTCATGACGGATTCGTCATGGCTATTTTAATAATAATACAACCGTCCGGATGCAGATGGTTGTATTATCAGTAACGGAAGCTTTTTTGCTGGATCCGTCGTTGCTGTTGTGAAAGAAGCCTCAGCTGTAAGAAGGTGATGGTATGTGGATGCAGAGTTTGGCAGTTGTTCCACAAGATAAACTGTTGGACACAGTGGCCAAGCTATCAGGGAAGTGGCTGCTTCGGGGCCCGAGCTCAGAAGGGGTCTAGGAGCGGTACTAAACAGTGTCGGACTGGCCCCACCCCCTCTACACTCACTGCAATGCTCTAGAATACTAGTGGTGCAAAGTAGTCAGATAAGCCCCGCCCATCAGCATGGAGCATTAATGGAGGAGCCTTGCTGCTTCATTGTGCAGCCATGGATCAGTACACTGTGTTACAGGGAGATCCAGTCTCCCCTCCTTCTCCTGTACTATTAGTACAGTCCAGCTTCCATATACTGCTCTGTAGTCGGCAATAACAGGAGGATGAGGGAAAACTGATCAGTGTGAAACAGGAAGTCCTGCAGGAAGAAGAGCCTGTGTCTGTCCTCCATCTCTGCCCCCCCCCCCCCCCCCCCAAGCTGACATTCATCTGCTGTCCTCTGGGCCCCCTTCCCCAGTCCACCTATCCATCTGATGCCAGTCCCCTGGGCCCCCTAACCATCTGATGCTCCCAGTCCCCTGGGCCCCCTAACCATCTGATGCCCCCAGTCCCCTGGGCCCCCTAACCATCTGATGCGCCTTCCTCTGGGCCTTCTACCTGCTGGTCAATGTCAGAATAGCACTGACATTAAAATATATAGGGATAATGCATTGCATTTTAAAATCAAAAAGCTGTATGTTATAGTCCCCTTGTGGGACTATTAAGTGGTAAAAAAAAGTAAAAAAAAACTCATTTATTTAATAAATAAAATCCCATTAAAAAAATTACCATTATTTTTCATTGAAAATACGCTTTTCAATTAAAGAAATTGAAAAAAAAAATCTCCCCCATATGTTTGGTATTGCCGCGTCCATATCGACCCGGACTACAGAAATATCATGTAAATTATCCCCTACGGTGAACGCTGTAAAAAAAAAGAAAAAAAAAGACAGAATTGCTCATTTATTCTTAGTTGCCACCGGAAAAATGTAATAACAAGCGTTAAAAAAGCGTTATTTACACCAAAATGATGCCAATGAAAAATACAAGTCGTCCTGCAAAAATAAAGCCCTCACACTACTCTATAGAAATAAAAAAAAAAAAAGTTATGGGTCTTGTGAAGCGGAAATGCAAAAAGGAGTTTATTGCAAAAAAGTTGTAAAACGCAAAAAATAACTATATGTATTTGGTATCTCTTTAATTGTACTGACCCAGAGAATAAAGATATTATGTTATTTATACCAAAAAATTAACGCCGTAAAATTTATAAAAATAGCAATACTGCAGTGGCAGTATTGCTATTTTTCTCATCTCCCTCCTAGAAAGAGTTAATAAAACTTAATCAGAAAGTTATGTATACCCTAAAATGGTGCCATTAAAAACTACAACTGGTCCCGCAAAAAAACAAGCCCTCATAAAGCTATATAGACGGAAAAATAAAAAAGTTATAGCTCTTGGAACGCGATAATGAAAAAAGGAAGAAAAACGCTTCAAAACACTAAGGGGTTAAAAAAAAGAAAAAAAAGAAATAATAATCACTAAATAACCACATGAATTGGGTTTGCAAAGAAGTATGTGTGGGGGGTGGTGCTACAAAATTTGCTGTGGGGACCAGTCAGTTCTAGCTACGCCCCTGGTTGGACCTCAGTGTTAACTGCAGCCGCCACTATTTGCACTGTGGGACATTGGTGGCACCAGGTCAGTTACTGTAGTGGAGTCAGTGTTCAGAGCAAGGCAGCCATCCTTGTACTGTAAGTGGTATTTCCCAGAGAAAGAGGGCAGTCTGACAAACCTTGGAACGTGATAAAGGAAAATAGCCAAGCCATATTGTATATCCATCCACAACAGTATGGAGTAGCATTGGCTATTTTCCCTTGTCATGTTCCAAGGCTTTTTATAAAAGTCAGATATTGACTCATAAAGAACTACTTGACACCAGTGAGATGGTTCTCTTTCTATGGAAGATACCTTTTTTTTTTTTACATAATATGTTTCCACTATGTGTCCAAACACAGCTGGTCTCCCAAACTAGAGCACGTACCTCTCCTAGACGAGTAAAGAAACCATGGCAGATTACAGAGATCTCCGTTGATGGTCCATCATGGAAAACGTCTTTGTCTGCCTTGTTTTTTACCTTTTTTTATATCTAAATTGGACCTCATCTGTCTTTGAGATTTATGGGAGTCTCAGTCGATGCTCCGTCACAATCAAAATGATTGGGAAATGCTCTAAAGTCCTTATAATATATTACTTGTAATGATCGCCAAAAGAGATGACCGAATCGGGTGCACCGAAGTGGAATTCGATCCGAATTTCAGGATAAATTCGATTCACCGCAAACCCAAATTTTTAATACTGTAAAAAAAAAAAAAATGCATACTTACCTCCTCCATTTGCTCGCGACGGGCTGGCCGCCGGCATCTTGATTGAAGATCTCGGCCAAAATCCCAATTTCAGAAAATACTGCATTTTAATTTATATGCAGATGACCTAACTAGAGCATAGAGGGCACGCGTTAAACAAAACAAAAATGATACATACAATCGGGACTCGTTGGTCATCAATCTTCCATGATGTAGAAAGGGGCAGTCCCATAGGCAGGGTAGTAGTCCTAACTTGGGGATCTCTCCCTACTATTCACCCTATATTTGTGTCCCTGCCTAAAAAACTGAATGGCTGCCCCGATAGGGGCGATCCCGTATTCAGGAACCTTTTATATACCCTAGGATGGCCCTGAAAAGGTGATACAGGCCCACCCTTAACTATTGGTATATTATTACCATTGAATGTCTACTACTCTATTTATACCTGTCTGATGCCGATTGGGACACTTGTTGAGTGTCCCCTGATGAGCCTCATTTATCATACTGGGCGAAACGCGTTGGGATCAAGGGACCTAACAAATATATGTTGGTATTTTTCAATTATTGAGGTGCCCTTCTAATAATATACAATAGAGTTGAAAGTGTACTTGATGTCTTTTTGGACGGTTGTTTTGTTCATAGTAGTCTTCACTGTGGGTATATGAACTCCATCATCATATTTGAGTAAAAATATCTTTGATACATTACGCATTTTTTATTTTTGTATATAGATTAGGGCACATTATTTAACTATAGGCCACCTCATCAGGGTGGGTCTGTATTACCTGTTTTCAGGGCTACCCTAGGGTATATAGGAGGTTCCTGAATACGGGATCGGCCCTATCGGGGCGGCCATTCCGTTTTTTTAGGCAGGGACACAAATGTAGGATGAATAGTAGGGAGAGATCCCCAAGTTAGGACCACTACCCTGCCTATGGGACTGCCCTTTTCTACATCATGGAAGAATGATGACCACCGAGTCCTGACTGTACGCATCAATTTTTGTTTTGTTTAACACGTGTTGTATGTGGGGTTATTTAATTAGTACAATAAATGTTACGTTTTATACTATAGTGGTACTCTGTGATAGTGATATAGTACTTGTAATTACACCACTATAAGGATATCTTCCCTTTGACGGGTTACTGTCTTAGCTGTGATTTTTTTTTAGCATAGAGGGGCCATCCACAGCCCTTGGAGCACCAGTTTGTTACACCCTTTCAGCTTCAATCTCTCCCCCATTCACCTTGATTGCCAGGGCTAGACATCTCATCTATACCAGTCTTCTTGTTCCTGCGCTGTGTCTTACGGTTTCTGCAAATTCCAACTGAGCAAGCACCAAGACCTGTCATCTCGCACCTGCACTGTTGTGTCTCCTGGTCTTGGCGCTTGCTCAGCTGGAATCTGCACTGCCTGTAGTGCAGCAAGAGATCCACTGAGCAAATGCTAAGACCAGAAGACAAGTGTAGACCTGTCAATCAAGGGAAAGTGGGGAGGGACTAAAAGCGGAAGGAGTGTAACCAACTGGTGCTCTGAGGGCTCTGGTCAGCTCCTCAGTGCTCCAATTGGGTCAGGTGTATATGAATAGAAATGCAGTATTCTCTGTAATGAAGCAACAGATAATCATGATCAAGTTATCATTTTTATCAGCATGAACAACTCCATCAGGCTTTATGCCTGGTTTAGTAGGTTTGATCTTTAAGTCTTGCTTTCCTCAACCTTCTGGCAGTGAATAACTTAAAAATTGAAAGTTATGTGTTTATTTGAAGTTCTTACCCTTGAATATTGTTCACTAATAGGAATCTTCTCAGTGAACATCCCATCCGGCTTCTGCTTCGTCAAAATAAGCCACTTCACAGACTCACACAGTTTATCATCACGAATGCTAGTAATACTCTTAGCCATAGCAAAAACTTTGAGAATATAAGCGGTGAGCCTAAAGACAAAGCAATGGTGGAATTATTATGAAAAAGATAATAAGCCTACAGAAGAATATGCCATCAATGACCCTAAAAGAAGAAGTCATAGCTACCATGTGCCAGAGTCTGTCCCAGGGAAAGATCCTAAAGATCCATCACTTTTACGATAATTGAGCTGATTGACATAACCTAGTAAGAAAGTAAGGCAAGACCAAATATGGAATGGTTACTTACTACAGTAGATACAACATGAAGATTGAACTCCTAGTAATGTCACCCCAAGAGATAACCTGATACTACCTATGTTGACTTTTTGAATGGCGTCCTCCCTGCGATTGACTCCTATTCGGTCCCACTGATTAGTGGCATCAAGATAATATGTGGCGATAACAACTGGAGTAAGCCTCTTCATATTTTGTTCGCAACAACCGATTGGCGTAACGATAAGATGGCTTATGCTGGCACCGTCTATGGCATCTTCAAGAAATTGTGCAATTGGTATTCCTAAAGAAAGACATATTATTTCCAAAGATGAACATTCACTTGTATAGTCTTGTAAACCAACTAAGGGCAGGTTCACATCAGCATTATGAATTCCATTATTGCTTTCTGTTATAACATCGCTATAACGCAAAATAACTGAAATTGTAAGACGGATTTCAAAACGGAAACCTTTAGAGGCCTTCCGTTTTGATTCCTCATAATAGAGGTCTATGGGCAAGCATAACGGATCCGTCTGGTTTCCATTATGCAGGACGAAAAAGAAAGTCCTGCATAACAAAAACCAGACGGATCGATCCGTTATGTTGCCCATAGACCTCTATTATGAGGGGTAAAACCAGAAGGCCTATAAAGGTTTCCGTTTTGAAATCTGCCTTACAAATTCCATTATTTTCCGTTAAAACCATGTTATAATGGATTGCAATAACGGAATTCATAATGCTGATATGAACCCTCCCTAAAAGAGATTTAAAAAAAAAACTGTGACAGGTCATCAGCAGGTACCCAACAGCAATGGTCGTTACTCAGCAGCGCACCTTGTACATTGACAATAATTGTAGTTGGTGAGCCTGGAACAATTTTCTTATTGGCAAGTGATGGCACCTTTACTACATGATCTCCACCTGAAAGAACCAAAGATGTGAAAATGAATGGTCATCATGGTAACGCAACCTCTCAATTCTGTTGGAAATTAAGGGGTGACATGAAATGTCAATTGAAAGTCCACCCAACATCTGTGCCCATCATAATTAATGGTGTTGCCAATGAAGCCTTTCCATAAGAGTGATGCTTTTTATTGGGTAACAGGTGAACCAACGCCATATTAGAAGAGTTTTTCTGATCAGAGACAGCCCATTTCACAATGTGTGTGGCATGATGATCACTGAATCGCTGTGCGTCTGGCTTTATTCAGAATCTTGTGTTATATATATACGAATTGTGGCATCACAAGGGATCTGTATATAGCCTGGTTAGGTTGATCATACCCTGATCATGACTATATGTTGCCTACTTACAGAAAATACGGAATTTTTATTCATATGTAGATAACCTAACTAGAGCATAAAGCGGCCATCCACAGCCCTTGGAGCACCAGTTTGTTACACCCTTTCAGCTTTAATCTCTCCCCCATTCCCCTTGATCGCCAGGGCTAGATATCTCACCAATACCAGTCTTCTTGTTCCTGCGCTGTGTCTTCCAGTCTCTGCACTTGCCCAGTCGATCTTCTACTGTGCTCCAAGGAGTGCAAATTCCAACTGAGCAAGCACCGAGACCTGTCATCTCGCACCTGCGCTGTTGTGTCTCCTGTTCTCGGCGCTTGCTCAGCTGGAATCTGCGCTGCCCGGAGTGCAACAAGAGTTCCACTGAGCAAATGCTGAGACCAGAAGACAAGTCTATACCTGTCAATCCAGGGGAAGTGGGGAGGGACTAAAGTTAAAGGAGTGTAACATCTGGTGATCTGAGGGCTCTGGTCAGCCCCTCAGTGCTCCAATTGGGTCAGGTGCATATGAATAGAAATGCAGTATTCTCTGTAATGAGAATAAAGCCTTTCCATAAGAGTGATGCTGTTTATTGGGTAACAGGTGAACCAACGCCATATTAGAAGAGTTTTCTGATCAGAGACAGCCCATTTCACAATGTGGGTGGCATGATGATCACTGAATCGCTGTGCGTCTGGCTTCAGGCAGAATGTTTCTTTATGAGTTGTGGCATCCCAAGGGATCTGTAAGGATGTTCATATTTCTTTTACCTAAAGTCTATAGATACCTTTGGGGGCAATTTTTTTATTTTATTTATGCACTGTATTAATTTAGAGCTAAACATTATTTTTTTAAATTTGTCTTTGTTTAAAAATGTTCAACCCCTTTCTCTGTACAGACTTTAGATTCTGTAGTGCCAGGCTCTGTGTTTATACTTTTTCCCTCAGCTGATGGCTCCTAATCTCTAATCTCCTGACCTCATAGACAATCATTATAGGTCAGTTCTTATTTTACTGATAAGAATATAGGTTAAATAATCATTTATGAGCTGTTAGTAGTTCAAAGATAAGGGACATACATAGCCTGACGGTGAGGTTTCAAATGAAAGTAGGATGCATACAGTGAGGCAAAGAGTTACCCCTTTATGATAACAACTGCTCAAACATTTTAATAAAGACTGATTGAAAAAATGATTTTTAGCCCTAAATGAGTAAAATGATATCATAACAAATTGCCCCTATTGGGTTCATAGCTTTAAATGGGTTTTCGCGTGCTTAGATATTGATAAACTATCCTCAAAATCCTCATCAGACTGGTGCAGGTCCAATACTCAGACTGGTGCAGGTCTAATGCTCAGACTGGTGTGGGTCCAAGTTTCTAGTGCTGGAAACTAAACACTGGAAACAAGGCTCCATCGCCTGTGTAGCTTCGTCGCTGGAGTAATGCAGGTCAGCTCCCATTCACTTGAATGCTGAGCTGCAGTTCCACGACATAGGTTCTACACAGTGGACAGAGCCTAGTGCTTGAGGCTCCGGCAGCTGCCCAAAACAGCTGATTGTTGGGGGTGTTGGGTGTCAGACAGCTAAGATCTCATATCGATGATGTATCCTGAGGATAGTCCATCAACATATATGCTAAGTACTGAAAACCATTTTAGCTGCAAATTAAACTATACCATCATGTAGTGCCAAAATAATACCGGCATATACAATGCAAATTGTACCACCATATAGTTCCCACATAATACTGAAATTCTGTTTCCAAACATTAGCACCATGCACCACTAATCAATACTAGGGTTCCTGTCCATGGAGCGATTGCCCAGTGTGCCACACCCTAAAACAATCCCTGAAACTGGGAAGTGCCACAAAGATGGAGGGGGAAGATCCTTTAAAGGTCAACAGCATACATTGTTTTTGCTACAATATTTTTTACTCATATATAAGCAAAATACATTAAACTATTTCAGGAAATACTGTTTTAGGCCTCCTGCACACAAACAAACAAATTGCGGTCCGCAATGCACGAACACCGTCCATGGGGCAGCCGCAGCGGATCGCAGACCCATTCACTTTAATGGGTCCGTGATCCGGCCGTTCTGCAAAAAGATAGGACATGTTCTATCTTTTTGCGGAACGGAAGTACGGGACGAAACCCCACGGAAGCACTCCGTAGTGCTCCCGTAGGGTTCTGTTCCGTGTTTCCGTCCCACACCATTCCACATTTTCAGACCGATTGAAGTGAATGGGTATGCATCTGCGATGCAGAATGCCCATGGAACGGCACCCGTGTATTGCAGATCCTCAAATGTGGTCCGCAATACGGCAACGTTCATGTGCAGGAGGCCATAAAGTGGAATTTTCTTTAACCACAGCTCCAAACCTAATTTAAATGGAGAGAAGGACACTTACTTCTTGCTTCTGGCTCCAGTATTACCGAGGATACAATTTCCGTCTTACGAACACCTTCCGGCTGAAATGGAAAGCAAAAATTTTAGATGGTGTTAAAACAACCGTCAGTCATTTTCACAAAAAATTGTGGCCAAGTGCCAATGTAATTACTGTTTCAAGAGGTTGCCCAAGACTTACATAATAAAGACCTTTCCTCAGACTAGGTCATCAGTAAGGATGAGTGAACTTTACGTTTTGTAGATCCATCCGGTTTCCTTTATGCAGAAGTCCTCTTCTGCATAACAGAAACTAGACGGATCCATTATGCTGGCCATAGACTTCTATTATGACGGAAAAGGCATTCCGTCATGGAATTGTGTTATGTTCCGTGGTAACGGAATCCATAGTGCAATTCAGCGTAAAACTGAACCCGAACTTGAACTTCAAAACTTGAAGTTCGCCCATCCCTAGTCATCAGTATCAGATCAATGGAGGGCTGACACCTGGCACACAGATCAATGAAGGTCTGACACCTGGCACACAGATCAATGAAGGTCTGACACCTGGCACACCTCGGCCGATCAACTGTTTGGGCAATTACAGGCACCAGAAACTGTACAGTAGATTGAGCCAAACAGAAATTAATAAAATAAAAATTGCCATAACTCATACAGTAGCCATACTCTCTTACCACGACTTTCAATTTCCTCTTGACACCATCGCCTGCTAATTCTCCGTAGATTGAAGCTTTCACCTGAACATAGTGTTCCCCTAAAGAGAGCGGTACAATGACAAACGGAACTACAGTCGATGAGTTTTCATCCACCGTCACCTCCACTGTGTGCTGCCTTCTGGCTGTAGAAAGGCTGCAGAACTCAGGGTTGTGAGCAAACGTCACTCGCACCTAAAATGAGACCATATTATCATTATTTACAGCACGTCAAATACTATATGACACAGTGTTACTTTTCACCTACCCTAATCTGCTTGAGGTTAGGTCAAGAACCATGAAAGAAGGCAAAAGTACTGTAAATTCAGATTATCAGTTTAGTAGAATTAAGGATGAGTGAACCAGGCTCAGTCCAAATGTTTCTATTTTTCGACCGGCAGAAAAACCCAAATCTTTTCAGGTTCATGTAAGACGAATCCATGAAACCGGCATGTAGCGCTATTTTATCATACATGGTGGGAAAAAAGCAGTCGGGAGGAAGAAGTGGTCTTACATGACCATGAGATTAAGTGGGGGGGGGACTTGCTCTGATTGGCCCCATTTTGCCACTGTTTCTGTCTGTCTGCCTAACTGCCATCACGTTCTATACAGCTCCTGTGGCCTACATCATGCCACTAATGGCTCTCAATCGTCAGTTTACATGTATTCATTTTCCACATGGTTGAAATTTTTTTCAAATAAATTGGCGGAGGGGCTTTAAATTTCTTTAAGCAGCATACATACGTGATTACTGCATCAATACTGACATTTTCTCTCAGCTCAGGCTGAATGCGATCAATAGACCTCTCCTTGCTGTTGGTGGCCCATTCTACCACTCTTGCGGTCTGTCTGCCTACCATAACGTTCTGTACGGCTGCTGCTGCTGCTGCCCGCATCATGCCACTAATGCCACTTGCCAACCATAACCTTCCCCCAAGCCAATTTTTTTTTTATCCCAAAACACGTTATATGTTTAAACATCATCTTCCCCCAATGAGGGACAATTTTTGGAAGCTTTGGAATATGAAAAAGCATGAGACATGTACCAATGCTATATGATATTAAACGTGCTGTATGTTAACGCCATCAGATGTGCGTTTACCCATAGCTAGGTATGTCAGTGTCACTCAGACATCATTTACTATTGCTGTCATTGCGTTCCGAAGCTTGAAGAGGGGGAGTGGGATTATTTTTTTTTTTTTTTATAAACTAAAAGAGATAAGTTTTCCTAAGGGTACTTTCACACTTGCGGCAGAGAATTCCAGCAGGCAGTTCCGGCGACGGAACTGCCTGCCGGATCCAGCAATTCTGACGCAAACAGACTGATTTGATGCGGATCCGTCTGACAAATGCATTGCAATACCAGATCCGTCTCTCCGGTGTCATCCGGAAAAACAGATCCGGTATTTATTTATTTTTTTGCATTTTGAAAGGTCTGCACATGTGCAGACCGGAAATCCGGATCCGTTTTGCAGGAACACTTAACTGATGCATCCTGAACTGAATGCTCTCCATTCAGACTGTATTAGGACTGTATTTTCCGGTATTGAGCTCCTGTAACGGAACATCGGAAAAGAAAAACGCTAGTGTGAAAGTACCCTAAAAATGATGAGTCATAAGAACCAAGAGGGTTTAATGTACTGTGGTAATGTGTATGGTAAATAGTTCACATGTATGGCTAGCAACAATGATGGCGGTTTCTTCCCTCTTTCTTCCAAATTTTTCTGTAATTCCCCGACTGATGGGTACCATTTAAGATGCTGCCTAACCACAGGCAGCATGAAGCCTCAAAAGGTTGCCTGATTACAGAGATCTATGTTCTACTCTGAGCTATGTTTTACTTACTGTGAGAGGAGTCTGGGCATAGGCAAAAGAGTCCGCTGTGTGGCTTCTCCCTTCTCCCTGCTTTACTTGTCTAGGGAGAGATCTGTCAACCAAGCTAAGCAGTGTAGGGAGAAGCCGAACTCTTCTCTCCATGCCTGGACTCTTCTCCCCATACCCATACTCTTTTACCTATGTCTATATTCTTCTTCTTGTACTATGGGGCACATTTACTAAAGCTCTAAACTGGCGCACAAAAGCGGAACAGAGGTTTTCTGCCACTCCGTTTTAAACGTGGGTGGAGCTTAGCAGAAGGGGCGGGGCCTCCTTACCAGAACATGTTTTACATCATTTTACGCTAGAACACTGGCCCAAATGATAAGAGCTCACAGCTGACCTGGATATCAGTTTCTGGCGACTGGACGGCACAAAAAATGAAAAAAAAAACTATTATTAGGAGGCATGCTTTTTCTGATACATTTTACTCCTATGGACTTTTACCAGGGTTGGCTTATGAAGCAATAGTCTTTAGTAAGTGTGCTCCTGTATTTTCCCTCCCATAAAAGAGCCTGTCGGGATATTATGCAGCCCATGATGGAGACACCTTGAAACGGAAGGCAGGTTCTCTTTGAGGATCTCCACATAATCCACTCAGTCGTATTAGTCTTATTCAAAAGGTTATCCATGAGGTATAAATAATACTCATTCTTTTGAAGCTTTGCTTGTATTTTTCTGTCCTTTTATTCATATAAATAAATTGCTATAATACATAGTAATCCTGAGAGCGCTGAACTGATTGCTACCCCATGCTGCCCAATGTTTCGGGGTTCACGCCCCTCTTAAGGACCCATGACGTAGCTTTACGTCATGGGTCCGATCCCGTGCAGCGGGCACCTTAGCCGCGGGGTCTCTGCTATTTTAAATAGCAGAGACCCGCGGAACATGTATGCGATCAGCCATAAGGCTGATCACATACATCCTACCTTTCAGATGCCATGGGCAAATGTGACCACGGCATCTGCGCAGACCGGAACCGGAAGTCTCGCACTTCCGATCCGGTAACAGCGTTCCCCGGCTGAGATCGGGGGACCTGTTACTATGATCTAATTGACCGAAGCCCCAAGCCGACTTCCGAGTCAATTAGATGTATATATCAATACAGGCCACTAGGTGGCAGCCTTGTATTGATATAGTTCAATTGAAGTCTTCAATGACGGCTATTTAGCTATCACTGAATACTATGGGCAATAGAATGATTGCCAGTTATTGTCACCCAAGGTGACTTAAAGTAAAAAAAAAAAAAGTTTTTACTAATATTTTTTTTTTTTTAAAAACCTAAAAGTTCAATTCACCCCCCTTTCCTTAAAATAAAAATACGTAACCAATAAAAAAAAAACCATACACATAGCTACAAAAAAGTTATAGGGGTCAGAACATGGTTATGAAAAAACAAAAAGTTTTGTATTAAAACGCAAGAAAATATATTCAAGTGTGGTATTATTGGAACCGTACTGACCCGGAGAATGAAGATAACAGGTAAATTTTACCGCATAGTGTACAGTGTAAAAAAAAAAAAAACTTTATCAGGATTGCTTTTTTTCCCCAATTCTACCCCATTTGGAATTTTTTCTTCCCCCTCCCTACTACATGGTATGCAACCGTAAATGGTTCCATTAGAAAGTAGCACTTGTCCCGCAAAAAATAAGCCTTCATAAGGCTATGTGAATGGAAGAATGGAAAAAAAAAACGTTAGGACTATGGGAAGGCGGGGAGTGAAAAACTAAAATGCAAAAATGGAAAATCGAAGGGTCCTGAAGGGGTTAATCATACATCTCTTTGATGATGTCATGGTGCACAACAAATGTGATTCAATGACAAAGTCTGCTTAGAAAAAGTCTGGTTGGTATAAATGAATTTACCTTTAGTTGCTTTGATTCATAATTGTAGATGATGGCTCGAATTTCAACCTGTTCGTTCCTCACTACAGAATATGGAAGTCTTAGGTCAATAAAGAAGTTCTTGAAGGCTTGGATTTCATATGGTTTGGCCACACACATGCCTGTATGGATGGAATAAGACAGATGGTGAGTATCATCATCTGACACAACACTATACTATTATCTTGCTGTGAAGGGGGGGGCTATAATAATACAAAAGGTAATAGACTATGCATTGCAATTAGAGATGTCGCAAACATAAAATTTTCCGTTTGCGAACGGCTAACGCGAATTTCCGCAAATGTTCGCGAACGGGCGAACCGCCATAGACTTCAATACACAGGCGAATTTTAAAATCCACAGGGACTCTTTCTGGCCACAATAGTGATGGAAAAGTTGTTTCAAGGGGACTAACACCTGGACTGTGGCATGCCGGAGGGGGATCCATGGCAAAACTCCCATGGAAAATTACGTAGTTGACGCAGAGTGTGGTAAGTTAAATTCGCAATGCGATTAATATAACCTGTATTAATCGCATTGCGATTACAACTTAGATCTGAGTTCTTAATGGTTGTATTGCTAGAATATAACGAAGATTGAGAATTCTAGCAATACAACATAAAGTAACACAGTACTGTGTGTTAGGTAGTACTATTCCTATCTGTTTAATCCCTGTTACGTTCACTAGTATTATTATTATTATAAGGTGTGTTAAGTAGTACTATTCTTATCAGTTTAATCCCTGTTACGTCCCCTATCAGGGGACGTGTATATGGAATCAATTTTAGGAACCGGGAGATGGAAAAAGATGCTTGGTCGGTCCTCCTACTTCAAATTTGGGGCACTGCGCGTGCAATCTAATGTGCCACCAGATATGAGTGGTGTGTTAAGTATTACTATTCTTATCAGTTTAATCCCTGTTACGTCCCCTATTAGGGGACGTGTATATGGAATCAATTTTAGGAACCGGGAGATAGAAAAAGATGCTTGGTCGGTCCTCCTACTTAAAATTTGGGGCACTGCGCGTGCAATCTAATGTGCCACCAGATATGAGTGGTGTGTTAAGTAGTACTATTCTTATCAGTTTAATCCCTGTTACGTCCCCTATCAGGGGACGTGTATCGTATAGATTTTAGAGAACCGCAAAGAGTTGTCAACAGTTGACACACTCATGACATAAATTTTATTCCTCTATGCGTCAATCTTGGTGTAGTGATGACTGTGCTCGTGCGCACGTTTGGGAGATTGCAGGCGATGGGGGTTTTTCAAAGCCTATGGTCGTGCTTAGGTAGTTCAGTGACAGTTGAGTGACCCAGAAAACAATGATTCTGCAGTGTGGGCCCATTGTTGGCCTAGTAGGCTTTAATGATTACCTTAGATGATCACAAAGAAAATTAATGTTTTTTCTATGCAAAATTATCCAGCCGATCACTTTTGGTCTGTTCACAATGAAGCAACGACCTTATCATCTGGGGTGTGCCAACATTGCCATTGCCAACACACTCATAGAGGTGGTCGCTTCATTGTGATACGCAAGCCCCTTCACCACAACAAGGTAACAATCACGAAGGGGAATTGACACATGTATGTGCCTTTTTTTTTGTTTTGTTTTTGCAGCCACAGTGCAGCACTAGAGGCCAGAAAAATTAGGCATGTACACATGCCTGAAAAATTTGGTATTGTTGCAGCCGCTGCTGTAGCAGTGGCCAGAAAAATTGATGTTTGTTTTCCAGGCAGAAAGTGCCCTAAAACATTGCGGCTTGAACCCTAGTTGGTGGCAGATAAGTCACGCAAGTCATCCGGCATTCAGAGATAAAATACAGAAGCGTGTGGACCATTTTTAGCCCAAGGCAGCTCATCTCATCAGGCCTTTTTTAGTCGAATGTATCGCCCACTGTCAGTCCCTTCGGGATCCATCCCTCATTCATCTTAATAAAGGTGAGGTAATCTAGACTTTTTTGACCTAGGCGACTTCTCTTCTCAGTGACAATACCTCCTGCTGCACTGAAGGTCCTTTCTGACAGGACACTTGAAGCGGGGCAGGCCAGAAGTTCTATCGCAAATTGGGATAGCTCAGGCCACAGGTCAAGCCTGCACACCCAGGAGTCAAGGGGTTCATCGCTCCTCAGAGTGTCGATATCTGCAGTTAAGGCGAGGTAGTCTGCTACCTGTCGGTCGTTTCGTTCTCTGAGGGTGGACCCCGAAGGGCTGTGGCGATGCGTAGGACTTAAAAAGCTCTGCATGTCCTCCATCAACATCACGTCTGTAAAGCGTCCTGTCCCTGCCGGCGTGGTCGTGGGAGAAGGAGGATTACTTTCACCTCTTCCCCTTTTAGATTCCCGTTGTGCTGTGACATCACCTTTATATGCTGTGTAAAGCATACTTTTTAATTTATTTTGGAACTGCTGCATCCTTTCCGACTTGCGGTAATTCGGTAACATTTCAGGCACTTTCTGCTTATACCGGGGGTCTAGTAGCGTGGACACCCAGTACAGGTCATTCTCCTTCAGCCTTTTTATACGAGGGTCCCTCAACAGGCACGACAGCATGAAAGACCCGATTTGCACAAGATGCCGAGCTACTCATGTCCCGTTCCTCGTCCTCAGTGATCTCACTTAAGGTATGTTCTTCCCCCCAGCCACGTACAACACCACGGGTACCAGATAGGTGACAACGAGCACCCTGGGATGCCTGTTGTGGTTGGTCTTCCTCCTCCTCCTCAAAGCCACATTCCTCCTCTGACTCCTCTTCCTCACAATCCTCTTCCAGCGTTGCCGCAGGTCCAGCAAGCGATGCTGATAAGGCGGTTTCTGGTGGTGATGGTGACCACAACTCTTCCTCTTCCTCCTTACGCTCATCTACGGCCTGATCCAGCACTATTCGCAGGGCATGCTCAAGAAGAAAACAAATGGGATGATGTCGCTGATGGTGCCTTCGGTGCGACTGACTAGGTTTGTCACCTCCTCAAAAGGACGCATGAGCCTACAGGCATTGCGCATGAGCGTCCAGTAACGTGGCAAAAAAATTTCCAGCTCCGCAGAGGCTGTTCTAGCACCCCGGTCATACAAATACTCGTTGACTGCTTTTTCTTGTTGGAGCAGGCGGTCGAACATTAGGAGTGTTGAATTCCAACGTGTCGGGCTGTCGCAAATCAAGCGCCTCACTGGCATATTGTTTCGCCGCTGAATATCGGAAAACTGCGCCATGGGCATGTAGGAACGCCTGAAATGGCCACACACCTTCCTGGCCTGCTTCAGGATGTGCTGTAAGCCTGGGTACTTATGCACAAAGCGTTGTACGATCAGATTACACACATGTGCCATGCACGGCACATGTTTTAACTTACCCAAATTCAATGCCGCCAACAAATTGCTTCCGTTGTCACACACCACTTTGCCGATCTCCAGTTGGTGCGGAGTCAGCCACTGATCCACCTGTGCGTTCAGGGCGGACAGGAGTGCTGGTCCGGTGTGACTCTCTGCTTTCAGGCAAGTCAACCCCAAGACGGCGTGACACTGCCGTATCCGGGATGTGGAATAGCCCCTGGGGAGCTGGGGGAGTGCCGTTGATGTGGAGCAAGACGCAGCAGCAGAAGAGGACTCAGCCGAGGAGGTTATGGAAGAGGATGGAGTAGGAGGAGTAGAGGAGGTGGCAGGCGGTGTCACCAACTCCTCTGCAGAGCCACGCATTCCATGCTTGGCAGCCATCAGCAGGTTTACCCAATGCGCAGTGTAGGTGATATACCTGACCTGACCATGCTTTGCAGACCAAGTATCAGTGGTCAGATGGACCCTTGCCCCAACACTGTATGCCAGAGATGCCATGACTTCCTTTTGCACAATCGAGTACAGGTTGGGGATTGCCTTTTGTGCAAAGAAATTTTGGCCGGGTACCTTCCACTGCGGTGTCCCAAAAGCTACAAATTTTTTGAAGGCCTCAGACTCCACCAGCTTGTATGGTAAAAGCTGGCGGGCTAAGAGTTCCGACAAGCCAGCTGTCAGACGCCGGGCAAGGGGGGGACTTTGTGACATTGGCTTCTTACGCTCAAACATGTCCTTGACAGACACCTGACTGTGGGCAGATGAGCAGGAACTGCTCAAGGCGAGAGACGGAGTGGCGGATGGTTGAGAGGGGGCAAGGAGGACAGCAGTGGTTGACATGGCTGAAGATGCTGGACCAGGAGGAGGATGGCGGCTTTGAGTTTGTGTGCTGCTTGTACTCATGTGTTGATCCCATAGGCGTTTGTGATGTGCGATCATGTGCCTTCGCAAAGCAGTTGTACCTAGGTGGGTGCTGGACTTCCCACGACTCAGTTTTTTTTGGCACAGGTTGCAAATGGCATCGCTGTTGTCAGAGGCAGACACACAAATAAAATGCCACACTGCTGAGTTCTGCAATGACGGCATTCTGGTGGTGGCAACAGCATGCGTTGATTGGCGTGCTGTCTGGCTGAGCCCGGGTGCCGATACATGCTGTCTGACTGTGCCACTAGCTCCTTGCGACGACCTCCCCCTGCTTCCAACTCGTCTCCTCCTCTTCTCTGTCTCCCCATCAGAACTTTCCCCCTGTTCTTCTCTTCAAGCGGGCACCCACGTGACATCCACGGACACATCGTCATCATCAACCGCTTCACTTGTATCTGACAACTCAGCAAAGGAAGCAGCAGCGGGTACAACATCATCATCATCACACCGTACGTCCATGTGTGTAATGCTGTCTGACTGAGAAATATCCCTGTTATCTACATCCTCTGGCAATAATGGTTGCGCATCACTCATTTCTTCCAACTTATGTGTAAATAACTCCTCTGACAGATCAAGTGAAGCAGCTGTGGTGCTAGTGTTGGTGGTGGCGGCAGGCGGGCGAGTGGTAACTTGAGAGGTGCCCGAAGCTGAGCTGGAGGAGGATGGTGCGTCAAGGTTCCGAGTGGAAGCTGTAGAAGATTGGGTGTCCTGTGTTAGCCAGTCAACTATGTCCTCAGAACTTTTCGAGTTCAGGGTACGTGGCCTCTGAACACTGGGCATTATTCTAGGGCCAAAAGGAATCACAGCACCATGACCACGACGGCCCCTGCGGGTGGCCTGCCTCTGCCTGTCATTTTTTTTAGATTCGTTAAGTTGTACTATGCGTGCAAGCTACTGTGACACCAGATATGAGTTGCGCTGGTGACACTATGCACTTGCAGCTGGGCCTTAAACACACAAACACTTGTGTGCAACTGACTGCTATTTATTCACAGTCAAAATTGTTGTTTTTCTTTAAATGGAATCAAATGTGACACCAGATATGAGTTGCGCTGGTGACACTGTGCACTTGCAGGGCATGAAACACACACGCGTGCCGGCAACTGACTGTTATTATACACTGCGTGCAGAATTATTAGGCAAATTAGTATTTTGACCACATCATCCTCTTTATGCATGTTGTCTTACTCCAAGCTGTATAGGCTCGAAAGTCTACTACCAATTAAGCATATTAGGTGATGTGCATCTCTGTAATGAGAAGGGGTGTGGTCTAATGACATCAACACCCTATATCAGGTGTGCATAATTATTAGGCAATGTCCTTTCCTTTGGCAAAATGGGTCAAAAGAAGGACTTGACAGGCTCAGAAAAGTCAAAAATAGTGAGATATCTTGCAGAGGGATGCAGCACTCTTAAAATTGCAAAGCTTCTGAAGCGTGATCATCGAACAATCAAGCGTTTCATTCAAAATAGTCAACAGGGTCGCAAGAAGCGTGTGGAAAAACCAAGGCGTAAAATAACTGCCCATGAACTGAGAAAAGTCAAGCGTGCAGCTGCCAAGATGCCACTTGCCACCAGTTTGGCCATATTTCAGAGCTGCAACATCACTGGAGTGCCCAAAAGCACAAGGTGTGCAATACTCAGAGACATGGCCAAGGTAAGAAAGGCTGAAAGACGACCACCACTGAACAAGACACACAAGCTGAAACGTCAAGACTGGGCCAAGAAATATCTCAAGACTGATTTTTCTAAGGCTTTATGGACTGATGAAATGAGAGTGAGTCTTGATGGGCCAGATGGATGGGCCCGTGGCTGGATTGGTAAAGGGCAGAGAGCTCCAGTCCGACTCAGACGCCAGCAAGGTGGAGGTGGAGTACTGGTTTGGGCTGGTATCATCAAAGATGAGCTTGTGGGGCCTTTTTGGGTTGAGGATGGAGTCAAGCTCAACTTCCAGTCCTACTGCCAGTTTCTGGAAGACACCTTCTTCAAGCAGTGGTACAGGAAGAAGTTTGCATCCTTCAAGAAAAACATGATTTTCATGCAGGACAATGCTCCATCACACGCGTCCAAGTACTCCACAACGTGGCTGGCAAGAAAGGGTATAAAAGAAGAAAATCTAATGACATGGCCTCCTTGTTCACCTGATCTGAACCCCATTGAGAACCTGTGGTCCATCATCAAATGTGAGATTTACAAGGAGGGAAAACAGTACACCTCTCTGAACAGTGTCTGGGAGGCTGTGGTTGCTGCTGCACGCAATGTTGATGGTGAACAGATCAAAACACTGACAGAATCCATGGATGGCAGGCTTTTGAGTGTCCTTGCAAAGAAAGGTGGCTATATTGGTCACTGATTTGTTTTTGTTTTGTTTTTGAATGTCAGAAATGTATATTTGTGAATGTTGAGATGTTATATTGGTTTCACTGGTAAAAATAAATAATTGAAATGGGTATATATTTGTTTTTTGTTAAGTTGCCTAATAATTATGCACAGTAATAGTCACCTGCACACACAGATATCCCTCTAAAATAGCTAAAACTAAAAACAAACTAAAAACTACTTCCAAAAATATTCAGCTTTGATATTAATGAGTTTTTTGGGTTCATTGAGAACATGGTTGTTGTTCAATAATAAAATTAATCCTCAAAAATACAACTTGCCTAATAATTCTGCACTCCCTGTATTACAGTCAAAAAAGTTTTTAGTTTTTTTTTAAATGCAAACTACTGTGACACCAGTTATGAGTGGTGGCACTGGGCAAGTGGGCACAGTATACGCTGTGAGCCTGACACACACGCTGGCAGGCAGGCAACTGCAATTAGATTACACAGGGAAAAAAAAAAAAAAGCAGACTGATGTTCTAGCCCTAAAAAGGGCTTTTTGGGGTGCTGTCCTTACAGCAGAGATCAGATGAGTCTTTCAGGACTGTAGTGGACACTGAATACACTAGCCTAGCTATCGATTTCCCTATTAAATCAGCAGCAGCTGCACTGTCCCTCCTCTCACTAAGAATGCAGCTTCCGAATGAATCTAAAATGGATGCTGTCCAGGAGGTGGGAGGGTCTGGGAGGGAGGGTCTGCTGCTGATTGGCTGGAATGTGTCTGCTGACTGTGAGGTACAGGGTCATTAGGAATCCAGCTCTAAGTTGAATTCGCAATGCGATTAATATAACCTGTATTAATCGCATTGCGATTACAACTTAGATCTGAGTTCCTAATGGTTGTATTGCTAGAATTGATGAATATAATGAATATAGCACTATATTCTCAATCTTCGTTATATTCTAGCAATACAACAACCATTAGTAATCCAGCTCTAGGTTGAATTCGCAATGCAATTAATAAAACCTGTATTAATCGCATTGCGATTACAACTTAGTCAAATTTGTGACACTGCAGCTTCCGAATGAATCTAAAATGGATGCTGTCCTTGCTTTTTGATAGGAGTTGGGAGGGTCTGGGAGGGAGGGTCTGCTGCTGATTGGCTGGAATGTGTCTGCTGACTGTGAGGTACAGGGTCAAAGTTTACACAATGATGACGAATATGGGGCGGACCGAACATCGCATATGTTCGCCCGCCGCGGCGAACGCGAACAAGGGATGTTCGCCGGGAACTATTCGCCGGCGAATAGTTCGGGACATCTCTAATTGTAATATGTTACTTTGAAAAACAATCCTATTTCTAAGGCCTCATGCACACAACCATATGTATTTTGTGGTCTGTAAACTGTGGTTCGCCAAAATACGGATACTGAGCACTGTGCACTGTGTGCATCCCATAATTGTCGCTCGCCTCATTGACGTAAAGCCTCTTCTTGCATGACAAGAATAGGTTATGTTTTATGTTTTTTGTGGGACTGATATGTGAACATACAACAGCACATTTGTCGCAGCCCCATTTAAATTAATGGGTCCGTATCTAATCCACACAAAAAAAAATTGAAAAAAACACAGTTGTGTGCATGAGACCTGAAGTTACGAAAATGGAAATGAGGGAAAGCTGTAACACTATTGAAGCTGATGTACAAGAGTGGCACTGTTTCTTTAAAGACAGCGGAGACCCAGTATATTGTGCCCCACCCCATTAATTTATGTTAATGTGTTTGTGTAGCAGTTGCACACAATTACCCATGGTAGTGGTTGTGATTGTCAGTCATTACTGCATGGCAGTACCAAAAGAGAGGGGATTAGGATTGGGAAGCATATTTACTGCCTCACTAGCAGAGTATATTTTGGTTGCAAAGGACATCCAATTGCACAAAGTTTCAAACCTGTTGCAAAGTTTCCTCATGTGGCCCACTGCTTCTTCTGATACGACCATGAGTGTATAAATACCGGCAGTCATCCGGCCCCATTAAGGGATACATTTTGGACAACTTGTTCAGAACAAGCTACTGCTTCTTCTAATTCTAACATGTAAAACAAGGCAGGCATCTGACCCCAATAGGGTTTTTTTAAAGAGCATAACAAATCTGACAGCGCAGTGTGTTACTAAACAGGCTGTTTGTTAGCACCGTAAACCATGCTTTTACCCATAGCTATTTATGTCAGTGTCACGCTCTCATTAAGGCTACATTCACTTGACCGTATGTATTTTGCAAAAAATACGGAAGACGTCCGCGTGACATCCGTGTTGCATCCGTGTTGCATCCATTTTTTTTTGCAGATCTATTGTAACAATGCCTATCCTTGTCCGCAAAACTGACAAGAATAGGAAATGCTATAATTTTTTTGCGGGGCTACGGAATGTACATACGAATGCGGACAGCACACGGTGTGCTTTCCGCATTTTTTGCGGACCCATTGAAATGAATGGGTCCTCATCCAATCCGCAAAAAAAAAGAGCGGACACGGAAACAAAATGCGTTCGTGTAAATGTAGCCTAATGCTGTCTTTGCATAAAATAAAGTTTTCATTAGAAGAAAATCTGAAACAAATTTTAAGAAACTTGCTCATGTCTAGTCATAAGGGATCCAAAAACCCTAGAAGAGTCTTCACAGCACATGCCAAACCCTTCTACAAATTTAATAGAAGAATATAAATATTTATTTTTCACAGCTTTTTTTCACAGCTTTTTGATTTTTACCTTTATTCTCTGATAGGCTCACGGCCAGTAGTTCCCATGTTGTGATGGAGTCCTTCAGGAAAAAGTTTGTCAGGAGCTTTGTAGAAATACTGATGAAAGATAAACACCATATTAATTAGATTCTCCACTTTTAACAATCCCTACTTATTAGAAAAGTCCCTTTAATAATAAGCTGATTGCAAAGGTTCCTCTGCTGGTACAGTACCCCAAGCTTAACATAGAAACATAGATAAGAACAGATAAGAACCATTTGGCCTGTCTAGTCTGCCCAATATACTAAATACTATGGATAGCCCCTGGCCCTATCTAATATGAAGGATGGCCTTATGCCTATCCCATGCATGCTTAACCACTTCAGCCCCCAGTGCTTAAACACCCTGAAAGACCAGGCCACTTTTTACACTTCTGACCTACACTAATTTCACCGTTTATTGCTCGGTCATGCAACTTACCACCCAAATGAATTTTACCTCCTTTTCTTCTCACTAATAGAGCTTTCATTTGGTGGTATTTCATTGCTGCTGACATTTTTACTTTTTTTGTTATTAATCGAAATTTAACGATTTTTTTGCAAAAAAATGACATTTTTCACTTTCAGTTGTAAAATTTTGCAAAAAAAACGACATCCATATAGAAATTTTGCTCTAAATTTATAGTTCTACATGTCTTTGATAAAAAAAAAATGTTTGGGTAAAAAAAAAATGGTTTGGGTAAAAGTTATTGCGTTTACAAACTATGGTACAAAAATGTGAATTTCCGCTTTTTGAAGCAGCTCTGACTTTCTGAGCACCTGTCATGTTTCCTGAGGTTCTACAATGCCCAGACAGTACAAACACCCCACAAATGACCCCATTTCTGAAAGTACACACCCTAAGGTATTCGCTGATGGGCATAGTGAGTTCATAGAACTTTTTATTTTTTGTCACAAGTTAGCGGAAAATTATGATTTTTTTTTTTTTTTTCTTACAAAGTCTCATATTCCACTAACTTGTGACAAAAAATAAAAAGTTCTATGAACTCACTATGCCCATCAGCGAATACCTTGGGGTCTCTTCTTTCCAAAATGGGGTCACTTGTGGGGTAGTTATACTGCCCTGGCATTCTAGGGGCCCAAATGTGTGGTAAGGAGTTTGAAATCAAATTCTGTAAAAAATGACCTGTGAAATCCGAAAGGTGCTCTTTGGAATATGGGCCCCTTTGCCCACCTAGGCTGCAAAAAAGTGTCACACATCTGGTATCTCCGTACTCAGGAGAAGGTGGGGAATGTGTTTTGGGGTGTCATTTTATATATACCCATGCTGGGTGAGAGAAATATCTTGGCAAAAGACAACTTTTCCCATTTTTTTATACAAAGTTGTCATTTGACCAAGATATTTATCTCACCCAGCATGGGTATATGTAAAAAGACACCCCAAAACACATTCCTCAACTTCTCCTGAGTACGGGGATACCAGATGTGTGACACTTTTTTGCAGCCTAGGTGGGCAAAGGGGCCCATATTCCAGAGAGCACCTTTCGGATTTCACTCCTCATTTTTTCCTGAATTTGATTTCAAACTCCTTACCACACATTTGGGCCCCTAGAATGCCAGAGCAGTATAACTACCCCACAAGTGACCCCATTTTGGAAAGAAGACACCCCAAGGTATTCCGTGAAGGGCATGGCGAGTTCCTAGAATTTTTTATTTTTTGTCACAAGTTAGTGGAAAATGATTATTTTTTTTTTTTTTTTTTTCATACAAAGTCTCATATTCCACAAACTTATGACAAAAAATAAAAACTTCCATGAACTCACTATGCCCATCAGCGAATACCTTGGGGTCTCTTCTTTCCAAAATGGGGTCACTTGTGGGGTAGTTATACTGCCCTGGCATTCTAGGGGCCCAAATGTGTGGTAAGTAGGTAAATGACCTGTGAAATCCGAAAGGTGCTCTTTGGAATGTGGGCCCCTTTGCCCACCTAGGCTGCAAAAAAGTGTCACACATCTGGTATCTCTGTATTCAGGAGAAGTTGAGGAATGTGTTTTGGGGTGTCTTTTTACATATACCCATGCTGGGTGAGATAAATATCTTGGTCAAATGCCAACTTTGTATAAAAAAATGGGAAAAGTTGTCTTTTGCCAAGATATTTCTCTCACCCAGCATGGGTATATGTAAAATGACACCCCAAAACACATTCCCCAACTTCTCCCGATTACGGAGATACCAGATGTGTGACACTTTTTTGCAGCCTAGGTGGGCAAAGGGGCCCATATTCAAAAGAGCACCTTTCGGATTTCACAGGTCATTTTTTACAGAATTTGATTTCAAACTCCTTACCACACATTTGGGCCCCTAGAATGCCAGGGCAGTATAACTACCCCACAAGTGACCCCATTTTGGAAAGAAGAGACCCCAAGGTATTCGCTGATGGGCATAGTGAGTTCATGGAACTTTTTATTTTTTGTCACAAGTTAGTGGAATATGAGACTTTGTATGAAAAAAAAATAAAAAAAAAAATAAGCATTTTCCACTAACTTGTGACAAAAAATAAAAAATTCTAGGAACTCGCCATGCCCCTCACGGAATACCTTGGGGTGTCTTCTTTCCAAAATGGGGTCACTTGTGGGGTAGTTATACTGCCCTGGCATTTTCCAGGGGCCCTAATGTGTGGTAAGTAGGTAAATGACCTGTGAAATCCTAAAGGTGCTCTTTGGAATATGGGCCCCTTTGCCCACCTAGGCTGCAAAAAAGTGTCACACATGTGGTATCGCCGTATTCAGGAGAAGTTGGGGAATGTGTTTTGGGGTGTCATTTTACATATACCCATGCTGGGTGAGAGAAATATCTTTGCAAAAGACAACTTTTCCCATTTTTTTATACAAAGTTGGCATTTGACCAAGATATTTCTCTCACCCAGCATGGGTATATGTAAAATGACACCCCAAAACACATTCCCCAACTTCTCCTGAGTACGGCGATACCAGATGTGTGACACTTTTTTGCAGCCTAGATGCGCAAAGGTGCCCAAATTCCTTTTAGGAGGGCATTTTTAGACATTTGGATACCAGACTTCTTCTCACGCTTTGGGGCCCCTAGAATGCCAGGGCAGTATAAATACCCCACATGTGACCCCATTTTTGAAAGAAGACACCCCAAGGTATTCAATGAGGGGCATGGCGAGTTCATAGAAAAATTTTTTTTTTGGCACAAGTTAGCGGAAATTGATATTTTAAATTTTTTTCTCACAAAGTCTCCCGTTCCGCTAACTTGGGACAAAAATTTCAATCTTTCATGGACTCAATATGCCCCTCACGGAATACCTGGAGGTGTCTTCTTTCCGAAATGGGGTCACATGTGGGGTATTTATACTGCCCTGGCATTCTAGGGGCCCTAAAGCGTGAGAAGAAGTCTGGAATATAAATGTCTAAAAAATTTTACGCATTTGGATTCCGTGAGGGGTATGGTGAGTTCATGTGAGATTTTATTTTTTGACACAAGTTAGTGGAATATGAGACTTTGTAAGAAAAAAAAATAAAAATTCCGCTAACTTGGGCCAAAAAGATATCTGAATGGAGCCTTACAGAGGGGTGATCAATGACAGGGGGGTGATCAATGACAGGGGGGTGATCAATGACAGGGGGGTGATCAATGACAGGGGGTTGATCAATGACAGGGGGATGATCAATGACAGGGGGGGTGATCAATGACAGGGGGGTGATCAATGACAGGGGGGGTGATCAATGACAGGGGGGGTGATCAATGACAGGGGGGTTGATCAATGACAGGGGGGTGATCAGGGAGTCTATATGGGGTGATCACCACAGTCATTGATCACGCCCTTGTAAGGCTTCATTCAGACGTCCGGATGCGTTTTGCGGATCCGATCCATCTATCAGTGGATCCGTAAAAATCATGCGGACGTCTGAATGGAGCTTTACAGGGGGGTAATCAATGACAGGGGGGTAATCAATGACAGGGGGGTGATCAGGGAGTCTATATGGGGTGATCACCACAGTCATTGATCACGCCCTTGTAAGGCTTCATTCAGACGTCCGGATGCGTTTTGCGGATCCGATCCATCTATCAGTGCATCCGTAAAAATCATGCGGACATCTTAATGGAGCTTTACAGGGGGGAAATCAATGACAGGGGGGTGATCAGGGAGTCTATATGGGGTGATCACCACAGTCATTGATCATGCCCCTGTAAGGCTTCATTCAGACGTCCGGATGCGTTTTGCGGATCGGATCCATCTATCAGTGCATCCGTAAAAATCATGCGGACATCTGAATGGAGCTTTACAGGGGGGTGATCAGGGAGTCTATATGGGGTGATCACCACAGTCATTGATCATGCCCCTGTAAGGCTTCATTCAGACGTCCGGATGCGTTTTGCGGATCGGATCCATCTATCAGTGCATCCGTAAAAATCATGCGGACATCTGAATGGAGCTTTACAGGGGGGTGATCAGGGAGTCTATATGGGGTGATCACCACAGTCATTGATCATGCCCCTGTAAGGCTTCATTCAGACGTCCGGATGCGTTTTGCGGATCGGATCCATCTATCAGTGCATCCGTAAAAATCATGCGGACATCTGAATGGAGCTTTACAGGGGGGTGATCACGGAGTCTATATGGGGTGATCACCACAGTCATTGATCACGCCTCTGTAAGGCTTCATTCAGACGTCCGGATGCGTTTTGCGGATCCGATCCATCTATCAGTGGATCCGTAAAAATCATGCGGACGTCTGAATGGAGCTTTACAGGGGGGTGATCAATGACAGGGGGGTAATCAATGACAGGGGGGTGATCAGGGAGTCTATATGGGGTGATCAGGGGTGATCAGGGGCTAATAAGGGGTTAATAAGTGACGGGGGCGGGTGTAGTGTAGTGTAGTGGTGCTTGGTGGGACTTTACTGAGCTACCTGTGTCCTCTGGTGGTCGATCCAAACAAATGGGACCACCAGAGGACCAGGTAGCAGGTATATTAGACGCTGTTATCAAAACAGCGTCTAATATACCTGTTAGGGGTTAAAAAAAACACATCTCCAGCCTGCCAGCGAACGATCGCCGCTGGCAGGCTGGAGATCAACTCTCTTACCCTCCGTTCCTGTGAGCGCGCGCGCCTGTGTGCGCGCGTTCACAGGAAATCTCGGCCATCGCGAGATGACGCATATATGCGTGACTCTGCGCAGGGCTGCCACCTCCGGAACGCGATCCTGCGTTAGGCGGTCCGGAGGTGGTTAAACTCCTCCACTGTATTTGCAGCTACCACTGCTGCAGGAAGGCTATTCCATGCATCCACTACTCTCTCAGTAAAGTAATACTTCCCGATATTACTTTTAAACCTTTGCCCCTCTAATTTAAAACTATGTCCTCTTGTAGCAGTTTTTCTTCTTTTAAATATTTTCTCCTCTTTTACCTTGTTGATTCCCTTTATGTATTTAGCAGTTTCTATCATATCCCCTCTGTCTCTTCTTTCTTCCAAGCTATACATGTTAAGGTCCTTTAACCTTTCCTGGTAAGTTTTATCCTGCAATCCATGTACTAGTTTAGTAGCTCTTCTCTGAACTCTCTCCAAAGTATCAATATCCTTCTGGAGATATGGTCTCCAGTACTGCGCACAATACTCCAAATGAGGTCTCACTAGTGCTCTGTAGAGCGGCATGAGCACCTCCCTCTTTCTACTGGTAATGCCTCTCCCTATACACCCAAGCATTCTGCTAGCATTTCCTGCTGCTCTATGACATTGTCTGCCTACCTTTAAGTCTTCTGAAATAATGACCCCTAAATCCCTTTCCTCAGATACTGAGGTTAGGACTGTATCACTGATTTTATATTCTGCTCTTGGGTTTTTACGCCCCAGGTGCATTATTTTGCACTTATCAACATTACATTTTAGTTGCCAGATTTTTGACCATTCCTTTAGTTTTCCTAAATCCTTTTCCATTTGGTGCATGCCTCCAGGAACATCAACCCTGTTACAAATCTTTGTGTCATCAGCAAAAAGACACACCTTACCATTGAGGCCTTCTGCAATTTCGCTGATAAAGATATTAAACAATATGGGTCCCAGAACAGATCCCTGAGGTACCCCACTGGTAACAAGACCTTGGTCTGAATATACTCCATTGACTACAACCCTCTGTTGTCTGTCCCTCAGCCACTGCCTAATCCATTGTGATTTGTGGGGAACCTTGGCAGTTTAATTTTCCTGCAGTGCTGCCACAGGGGAAATAGAGCATTAGACATGTGAAACCTTTTAGTTTAGGCATTGTCTGGTTTCAGTACCCTATGGGGGTGTTTTGAGCAGTGATATAGATTGTGACCGTATGTTCTTGTTAACCTACCAAATAGTAATTACAATAAAGTATTTATATTTTTTTTTATGGAGTGAACGTTACTGAAACATCAGACAACACAGGGTTTGTTTGTAGTCTGTTACCATGGAGATACATTGTCTGTATAGGAGCTATAGATACACATTGATAGGATATTTTTAATTAAAAATGCTTACAAAGATTTTTTCATTTTAGATGTTTAGAAGCAATAAATTGGTTACAAAGTCGACATACTATTTAAAGCAACTGACTGGTTGACTGAATGATATATTCTAGGCTATTTTTGCACCTATAGCAGGGGTAGGCAACCTTCGGCACTCCAGCTGTTGTGAAACTACATCTCCCAGCATGCATACTTAATCTGCTATTCTCTGAACTCCCATAGAAATGAATAAAGCATGCTGGGAATTGTAGTTTCACAACTGCTGGAGTGCCGAAGGTTGCTGATCCCTGCCCTATAGGATGAGTAAAATTATTTTTTTATTTCTTTTTTTTTTTTTATATACAGTACAGACCAAAAGTTTGGACACACCTTCTCTTTCAAAGAGTTTTCTTTATTTTCATGACTATGAAAATTGTAGATTCACACTGAAGGCATCAAAACTATGAATTAACACATGTGGAATTATATACATAAACAAGTGTGAAACAACTGAAAATATGTCATATTCTAGGTTCTTCAAAGTAGCCACCTTTTGCTTTGATTACTGCTTTGCACACTCTTGGCATTCTCTTGATGAGCTTCAAGAGGTAGTCCCCTGAAATGGTTTTCACTTCACAGGTGTGCCCTGTCAGGTTTAATAAGTGGGATTTCTTGCCTTATAAATGGGGTTGGGACCATCAGTGGCATTGAGGAGAAGTTAGGTGGATACACAGCTGATAGTCCTACTGAATAGACTGTTAGAATTTGTATTATGGCAAGAAAAAAGCAGCTAAGTAAAGAAAAACGAGTGGCCATCATTACTTTAAGAAATGAAGGTCAGTCAGTCTGCCGAAAAATTGGGAAAACTTTGAAAGTAAGGGCTATTTGACCATGAAGGAGACTGATGGGGTGCTGCGCCAGATGACCTGGCCTCCACAGTCACCGTACCTGAACCCAATCGAGATGGTTTGGGGTGAGCTGGACCGCAGAGTGAAGGCAAAAGGGCCAACAAGTGCTAAGCATCTCTGGGAACTCCTTCAAGACTGTTGGAAGACCATTTCAGGGGACTACCTCTTGAAGCTCATCAAGAGAATGCCAAGAGTGTGCAAAGCAGTAATCAAAGCAAAAGGTGGCTACTTTGAAGAACCTAGAATATGACATATTTTCAGTTGTTTCTCACTTGTTTGTTATGTATATAATTCCACATGTGTTAATTCATAGTTTTGAAGACAACTCTTTGAATGAGAAGGTGTGTCCAAACTTTTGGTCTGTACTGTATGTTAATACCCAAAATTGTTTGGGCTTTAAAGGGATATTCCAGTTACAGAACGTTACCCCAATCAACAAGAGAGGAGATTACTATTAGATCAATGGGAGTCCTACCACTGGGAACTCCACCCATCACAAGAACGGTTACCTGGTGGAGTTCCTCTGAAATAGACGGAGCGGTTGGTCAGAAATGTGCTCCTCAGGAACTCCCTTAGAAATGAATGGAGCATCAGGGTGAATTTTCAACCAGCCGCTCCATCTATTTTAGGGGAACTCCACAGGGTATGGGGACTCCTGTTCTCATGATTGGTTGAGGTCCCAGAGGTAGGACCCCCACCAATCTAATAGTTATTCCTAGGGGATAATGTTCTCTAACTGGAATTCCCCTTTGATGACCAAGCAAGTTTTTTTTCATCCTCACATTTCGCAACCCTTACTTTTTTTTCATCTGTGTAGCCAAGACAAGTTGTATTTTTTAATGATGCCAGATGCATCGGGTTTTAAGTTTAGTTTTTTTAGTTTAATTTGCGATATAAATGGTATTTAAACTTTATTCTAAGGGTCAGTACAATTACAACAATACCTATTTTTTATATATATTTTTTTGTTTTACCACTTTTGAACTGTAATCACACTTTAAAAATAATTTTTTGTCGCCACATTCTGAAAGAGTACATACATTTTGACAGCTTTTAAGTAAAGGGAAAAAGAAGATGGCAGACATAGAGCCAGGGGGTGGTAATAGGGTGACGGAGGTAACCTCAATGATGTTGTGGTGGTAAGAGCTGTGGAGACCAGGACAAACATACTTTCTGTGGAACTTTTGTTATCATGAGTAGTTTGAATATGAAGTTTTATTCTGTCATATTCTTTTATTGCACTGTGCACTGGAGGCGACACTTTACTGTGAAGTGCTCTATCTGTTGAGCTTCTGGATAGCCACTCCCTTCTGCTATGAGTGACAGCTGTAGCATACAACTAGGAGCTGCCACTCAGAGCAGAGGGGTGGATGCACTTAAGAAGCAGATCCTGGCAGAATACACCTTCATATTTACACTACTCCTGATAATAAAAGCTCCACAAAAGGTGTGTACTTCTCTCCCCAGCCACTACCTAGGGCTGTCAGCGGTTTATCATGTGAAAAACTGCTGACAGATTCCTTTAAAGAGGATACAAGGCCAGGTTTGGAGTCATCCCTGGTATCATTGAACAGAACTGTGGTCATATGCTTCTACAGACAAGGCATGCAGAATTAATGCAACACAACAAAATCTAGGCCAGTGCTTGCTGCGACACCTTTACAAATAAAGAGAAACCAAAGAATCTTGTTGCTCTCAGCAGGTGTTGATTTTCAGAGGTACTTAATTGGGCAGCAAACAACTGGCATTTTTCTGTGCCTTTAAGAAGTCACCATTGCGATTCACCTTTAAATAAAAACACTTATTGATTAGCTAAAAGTCAAGAAGTTAAATCCTTAAAGCACCTACTTTTTTGCATTAGGTGCTTCGTCCATTCTTAGAACGTTCCAGTACCAGCTTTCTGGAAAGTCACTCCTAACCAAAATATCAGCATCCGGCAAATACTCAATTTCCTCATCACCTGTACGGAAGAAACAGTTTACAAGATTAAATGGGTATTCTCATCTCGGACATATATGGCCTATCTGCAAAAAAATTCTAAAATATCTGATCGATGCTGATCCCACCCCTGAAACCCACACCAGTGTTGAGAATGGCTCTTTCCATTCCTTTTTATGGAATTTATGCAGTCCGGCAAATATGGCCGGCTATTCCCCTTATTCACTTAGAAGTAAAATCTTATAGCGTTTTAGTAGAAAAAAAAAATCTCAGTCCTAAAGGGTTTGTACAGAATTAGAAAAACATGGCTGCCATCTACCAGCACCACAATTGCCCTTGGTTAGTGTCTAGTATTGCAGCTAGGCCTCATTGAAGTGAACAGAACTGAGCTGCGATACCACCCACAACCTGTAGACAAGTGTGGCGCTGTTGTTGGAAGAAGTGAAGCATGCTTTTGCATTCCTGTATGAACCCTTTAATTTCCTTGCCACGTGTCCACTCACTTCTGTCGTAAATATCAGTTTCTTTCAGTATCCTCTCAGCCTTCAGCTTCATTTCAATGTATCTGCAGCAGTCCAGGAAAGCTTCCACACACTTTTCTACTTCTTGAATGAGGCGAGCGCGCCGCTCACAGCTGTGGCCCATTGGGTTGCTAATCATGCCATCATGGCAGCATTTCTTCTCCAGATCTGTGTAATTGGAGGCTAAAGGATTGAAGAAACATGTTTATTTTATGACACCCATCAACACTATCAGTCATGGAAAGGACCACACGGTATGAACAGGACCAAACCCTGCTCCAGTTCCATAAATCCAATTGGTCCAGCCAGTCTGATTCTGATGCTTCTCGGTTCCCGGATGGCCTCTGCTACATGATCCCTCTCAACACACAGAAAATAGCTACAGGCCACAGAGGTAGACCACCACGGTCACAGATTGGCTGAACAGGCATTTCCTTGAGTGTCCAGAAGGACCATAAAGCAGAGAATGGCGGAGCATCATGGAACGGGAGCCACGAGGGATCTGTGAAGTATGGCGTTTTTTAAGCATTCTTGATCTATGGAAAAACATATCGACCAGACAACGTCTTTAAAATCTGATATTATATATGGCTACAGTTGGCTTGAGGACCTTGTGTGTGTGGTTCTTAATTACCCAAACCCATGCCAAAAAGGACCCAGAATTCAGTGAGACAGACCCAGGTTCCTGCCACACATCTCATGGGAAGAGATCAATCATATACTGATTTTGTTTCATGGAAATTCTCTAATACTGACAGGCACGGAAAGGGATAGCTACATGGCTGCTTGAATGGAAGCTCCTGCTGGAGGAGCAGTAAGTAATACAGGACCATGGGCAATGCGAGGAGGGTTTTGCAATATTGGGGCATTGTGTCTGATGCTGTTGTATAGGTTTTGCTGTAGAAGTAACTACTCTCTGGGTACTGCTGAAGGATTATTACATAGTCACTGCTATACAGCTGGTATCATTTAATTAATGTTCCTTTGTAATGGGCTTAAATGGTATGGTCAACAACTTTTCTACCTGTGCAGGGTGTAGATAAAGCCCACCCATGAAGATTGCACTGTCATTTTATATATATGTTAATATTTTTACCTTATATGCATGTTGTAAATGTGCTACAATGTCCCCTTTTGGCCACAAAGTGCGCCTGCTGCAGCAGAAGTCAGGAGGCTCATGCAAGAGGTTGCTAGACAGGAAGTGGGTCAATTATGCTGCTGATTTGAACAGTCCCCAGTAGAGGGAGCCCAGTGATGAGGGCACTGTGTCTGCATTACACAGGTGGTGCAAATGGCCTAACATATTCCGTTTTACCGCCAGCGCGTGTTGGCTGTTTTCTGTCATGGCTGCACAATTTTCAATGCATTGCTGTACAGACCCAGAAAGAAATAGAGCATATCTGGCGATTTGAGGAGAGACAAACTGCAGAGGAGGAACAGTGACGGTTTTCGAACATTGCCGTAGATCCAGAAGAAGAGTGCCAAGAGGTTTGTGCTTATCAAGGCCGAGGAGTTTAGTGGATATATGCTTTCATGAATTAATATGTATTATAAGACTATGCTACCTATTGGAAGTCCCATGACACCACATTTCAAAATCCAAAAATAGCCGGTAACAGCCGCAAATAGTAAGTAACAAAAAAACAAACAAAAAAAAAAAAAAGAAAAGAAAAGAAATCTGCAATTTCTCCTCCTACCCTTCTGAGTTTTGTGTTCCATTAAAGCCGCTGACGTGCTTCTTTTGCGTCTCTTAGTGTCCACACATGATGGATCTGAGAATAAAAGAGAAAATGGCCTGGAATGAAAATCATGAAAAAACTGAGCAAAAAAAACAACAACAAAAAATAACAAAACAAATGGCTTCTTAAAGGAACATTCCAGGAAAAACTAATACACAGGCCCTTGGTTATTAACCACTTTGCTGCAAAAACTGGAGTGAAGAGCTGAATAAAAGTCACCAATGATGGTGCATGAAATTTTTGTACAAAATTGTGTGTTTTCTTTATACTCTCATGTTTTCAAAGTGCAGGGGAAAGCGGGTGCGGTTTACTGGCAGTGATTGGGTCAAAGATACATTTACAGTATTAATAGTAAATCCAGAAAGACCCAAATGATACTTTCCATTGTTTTATGCTTAATACTCGTATGCTTAATATGAGGGAGGAACACCCAACATAGATTTCTGTTTTGGGGATATGTGAATCTTCATGTCATGCACCTCCCTTCAGACCCTACACTACACTATGGCTTGAAACTGTGGTCCACTAATGTGAGTACTCCTAGGTTTTGGCAAAAATGTGATACAAGAGGAAATGATCTATATTACACTACAATTCTGGCATAAAATACAGTCTTAAAGTAAGCCAACCAATAACTGGCATAAAATTAGAAAAAAGTGTCTGTATCTTGCACAGTGGTAATCATCCAGCCCGAGCCACCATGATAAATCTGGAGCAGGTCTAGACAGCCTGTCTAATGTGTGGATAAATAAGGACACCTTTGAAAACTAGTCAGGTACTGGTGGTGGTTTGGGAGGCAAATGTGTTCTGACCAGTTCCTTTTAAACCCAAGACCTAGTACTGCAAGATGACAATGAAAACCACAGTGCCACTAGTGTTGAGCGCGAATATTCAAATTTCGCATTTTTTTCTCGAATATCGCAATTTCGAGATTTCACGAATATTCAGAATATAGTTACAAATATTCGCGAAATCGAATATTCGTATTTTTCTTTAAAAAAAAAATTGTACGATTAATTTAATCGTACGATTTTTATAATTTTTTTTCCTGTATAAGGCAACGTTCCTATGACTATGGCTAGGCTAATATGTGTATTTTACGAAATTTCTTAATATTGCTCTAACTTCGTCTTTTAGAATATTCGTAATATTGCTCTAACTCCGTCTTTTAGAATGTTACGAATATTCTAAAAGACGGAGTTAGAGCAATATTAAGAAATTTCGTAAAATACACATATTAACCTAGCCATAGTCATAGGAACGTTGCCTTATACAGGAAAAAAAAAAATTAAATTTTTTTTTTTTTAAATCGTACGATTAAAAAAAATCGTACGATTAATTTAATCGCATATTATTCGCGAAAAATAAAATAATTCCGAATATTCGATTTCGACGAAAATAATACCAATATTCATTCGAATATTAGCGAAATATCACGAAATCGAATATGGCACCTCCCGCTCATCACTATGTGCCACTATGACAAACGCTACAAAGGAAAGCCATCATTCACAATTACCGGATCTCTCTTTAGTGGTCATTCCAAAATTTGTCTGTACAGCCAGTCCAGCATCGTAAAACACTCCCATATTATCAGCACCACTTCCTGGACCACATCCAAGGTCAGATTTATCCACGATTTCCCATACCTGAGAGGCAAATAAGAACCATATAAGCCTGTCATCACAAATGTCATCAATAATGTAAATGGATATGATGGGTTTTGGTATGGTCAATAATTTCTTGGATTCACCCTGCATTTGGTATATTCACATCGTCCTACTTATTTCTACTTATTTATTATCTACAAACGTTTGAGGACCCTATCTTTTTGGCTACAGCTTCACTTTGACACTAGGGGGGTCATTTATTAAGACTGGCATTTTAGATGCTGCTCTTAATATCCCCTAAAGCTGTTGGTGGATCCGCCGGAGTTATGTAGAGTTGCCGGTCTCTACATACCGTAACTTCGGTGGATCCACCGCCGCTTCTAAATGTAAGATAGCTTCCTTGCTGTCTTACATTTAGACCATGTTCTACGCCTAAAGCAAGCCTAGAAAATGGTAAATGAGACTGGCCTACCAGCCCTCCCCCTTTTTTAGACCTGGCATGAGTGGGGAAAAGTTGCAAAGGAATAATATACGCTAATATAGACGTATTTCGGGTTAGTAAATGACCCCCTAGGTCTCTATGCTCTGTGGTAAATTGTTGCATTACCACATCAGGAGAGTGATATATACATTTCTCTTTATAGTTTTGAGACGTCAACATATCTACAGGTTCTCACCTTTCTTTGAATCAGTTTATACTTGCTGTTTACTGTGAAGACACCTTTATCGACTGCCACCAGTCCAACGGTGGAATTATAATTTGCTTTTAAAGTCAGTTTTACTAGATCTTGAGGTTTTGCAATGTTTCTGTCGGTCTGCAGGGTCAGCTGTGGATCAGAAGAAGCATAGAAATACAATTAGCTGTGAGTTTCAAAAGAATGAATAGATGGGATCTAAAAAATTCCCCATGCAATGCAAAATAATAAGGTTCTGGTATGTTGGCGGTCTTCTGGTTTGAACCATCTCATCTGATTAGAGATCAACTTTAACCCCTTAATGAACAGCCTGTTTTGAGCCTTATTGACCAAGTGTTTTTCTTCCTTTTTTTGGGAAGAAAGGGATGCAAAAGAGGTCTTAACAAGCTCTGCCTCTGATGACACCAGATGTAAGGCAGCTATCCTATAAGTCATTGCTCAAAACTTTAAATAGGCCTTAAGACATGACTCGGATATTATATAAGCCCGCACCTCATCTGCAGACAGATGTTTCGGGGTGATTGCCTCTCATCAGTGCAGAGCAGAGAGTTCTGGCTTAACTGGGTAAGAGGCCTAAGGCCTCTTTCACACGGCCGTTTTTTTTCCCGTTTACTGGCCGTTTTTTGCGGTCCGTATATGGTCCGTATACGGAACCATTGATTTCAATGGGTCCGCAAAAAAAACGGAATGTACTCCGTATGCATTCCGTTTCCGTTTTTCCGTTTTTCCGTTCCGTTTTAACATAGAACATGTCCTATTATTGCCCGCAAATCACAGTCCGTGGCTCCATTCAAGTCAATGGGTCCACAAAAAAACGGAACACATACGGAAATGCATCCGTATGTCTTCCGTTTCCGTTCCGTTTTTTGCTGAACCTTCTATTGAAAATGTTATGCCCAGCCCAATTTTATCTATGTAATTACTGTATACTGTATATGCCATACGGAAAAACGGAACGGAAAAACGGAACAAAAACGGAAACACAACGGAAACAAAAAACGGAACAACGGATCCGTGAAAAACGGATCGCAAAACACTGAAAAAGCCATACGGTCGTGTGCAATAGGCCTAAGTCAGGATTTCTCCTTGGGCTTGTTAAGAGCTCATTTGCACCCCTTTCATCCCAAAATTCCAGAGATCTGTATGGCCTATAAGTTTCCTCACACCTGCTAACTCTTTCACGCCCAGAGTTTTTGTTTTGTGCTCCCTGTTGTACTTGCCAACGCCACCATTTAATATTGCATATGATGTAGTGAGAAGCGGGAAAAAAATTCCAAATGGGGCGAAATTGCAAAAAAAAAGCAATTCCGCCACAGTTTGATAGGTTTTTTATTTACGACAATCGATGTACGATAAAAATAACTGGTTACTTTTAATTCTACAGGTCAGTACGAATCCAGCGATACCTTATATGTATAGTGTTTCTTGCATTTTGATAGTGATAAAAAAAATAATTTTGTCACCATATTTTGACCCCTATAACTTTTTTGTAATTATGTGTACGGAGCTGTCTGGGGGCTCATTGTTGGTGGGGCGATCTGAACTTTTCATTCTGGGGTGTGTATGACTTTTTGATCACTTTTTATTAAATTTTTTGTAGAAAATGAAGCGACCAAAAACGGCGAATCGGCCATTTGGACACTTTTTTCTGTTTTGCTGTTTGCCGTATGGGGAATATATTTTTATATTATGGGCGTTTTCCCACATCGCAACACCCATGATGTGTATTTTTTTTATTTTTTTTAGTTCTTTTATTTTTATTTTGGGAAAAGGGGGGTAATTTGAATTTGAATGAACTACCATCCAAAAACACAGTTGCAACAAGTCTGTTTGGTCACTTTTTGTATTTTTATTTTTTATTATTTTTTATGCGTGCGCTCCGCATGATATATACCTGGGTCAATACTTCATGTACAATATTTTGATGTATCTTTTAATAATATTTTAATGAATGTTTATACAAATGGTGAATTAATAAAATACAGATGATTTGTTGAGAGACAGTCTCATTAATAGATCATTTTTAAAATGTGTTATCTTACCGTTCCTATACAATCTTCCACCATGTGCACCCACAGGGAGTCAGAGACTATCTCTCTGTTAACAGTGTAATATGCAACAATACGGAATGATGGCATCAAGTCCTCAGTGATGAACAGTGGCACGCTGACCGGGTTCTGGCCAGCCAGACGACTATACTTGCCCACTTTCATTATTCGGCCTTTGCTTAGTATCTGGAAAAGTAGGAAGTCATGGTATCACATATCAATGATTGTATATCAGCTCTAACATTGCAATCCAATCTAATACCTGCAGATCTCACTCCTGATCTGATTTCTAAAGATTACATTTGGGGCTGTATTGCAGATCACAATCCCAGTAGTTTTTCAGTTAGTGTTAAGTGAATTGAAGTATCTGAAGTGGACTTCAATACGAATTTCAGGAAAAATTTGATTTGTCACGAAGTTTAATTTCCTTGCGCTTTGTGGTAATGAATACATTTTTCCTAAAATGGTGTCTGAAAAAAAAAAAAAAATTCTCACCTCATCCACTTGCTTGCGGAGTAGCTGTCCACTCCCATCTTGATTGAAGAAAACCCACCAAAGGACCTGCGGCGAGCGTGATGACTTCACCATGTGATCACGCTTGGCGCACGTAGTGACGTCACTGATTATGTCACCACGTGCTCCCAGCGTTATCACGTGGTGGCATCATCAAGCTGGCCGCAGGTCAAGTGGCGGGCTTTTTTCAATCAAGACGGGTGCGGACTGCATCTCCGCGAGCAAGTGGATGAGATGAGTATTATTTTAACCCCTGATTAACTCCTGAATCAGCATTGAACGTGGCTTCTGAGGGGTTTAGTGAAGGGAGGTGGCACAATCGCCGTTCCCTGTCATTGCACTGGCTCCATACAATGGAAAGCAATTCTTGACAAAGTAATTTGTAAAAAAAAACTAATTTCTTGTTGAAGTTTGGCGAAGCAGCCGAATTGAATTTTTCAAAACATTTCTCATCTTAGCATTGGAACAAGATGTGGCTCATATCTCTAGCTGCTATAGAGCCTTAGATAGAGCCATTAGTAGCACATCTCATACCTCGTTGACTTATGAAGAGAAAGTTGCCAGCAAATACTGTAGTCAGTACAAATTAATTAGCAGCATTGGCCTCCTGCTGGTAATATGGGATATGGTGGTGGTCTACTGGCCAGTAGGAAACCCTAAACTTCCATATAAAAGCATCATGTGCCCATAGCCACCTTGATTGGCTAACAGTCTGCCAGTCAATCAGATGGGCTGGATATTGGCTAGTCCTTCAGGTTCTGGGCTAGCTCAGAAGCACAGACACCATTGTGAGATCATCCATCAATGTGAGAGGATATTTATGCCATGTGTCTGGCCGCTCTGGCAGATACAAATTACAGACGACACCAGTCTTGGAGGGTTGCGGGGATAGTTTAGGGATATATTTAGTTAGGTACAGTAGATTGAATAAATAGGTAGAAAAGTCAGTGTTTTATCAGTAGAGAGGTATAGTGTAGGAGAGCGGAGAGTACTCTGAGTGTGACGGCAGCTAGAGCTGTTCATGTAATGCACTTACATGAATCCTGCAGTGACTGCAACATAATTATTTTTTCTGTCCATGATCAGCCAGCCTTTTCTTCACATGGGATATGCTGCTCAATTGTGCCCTTTTCTTTCTTAAAGCCAATTTCAATTTTAATTCAGCGCATTTTACTGCATTAATATACCAGCTTAATTCAGCACATTTTATATCATTTATATATCACTTTAATGAAACATATTTTACTGCATTAATGTAACAGTTTAATTCAATGTATTTTAATATTGATAATACACCTGTTTAACTCAAAGTTTTTTACTGCATTAATATACAAGTTCAATTCAACGCATTTAACTGTTAAAGAGTCACTGTACTTTTACACATTTTCATTTCATTTTAATGGAGAATGATGTAAATAGCAAATTATAAACCCATTTATTTAAAAAAATCTACCTGCATCCACCTGAAAAATGCTGTAAAGTCATGACCAATGCCTGATTTACAGTCCACTGCCTGTTGTCAGGCAAGATCCAACCTTAGTAACAGAGACACAGAAGATGGCTCACAGGAAATAGGAACATTTTAGAGCTAGCTGAGGCTGATAAAAATGCTGCTTCTACACAGCTTTTGAAGATTATAGGAGCCTACTGTGTGTCTGTAAGTGTGATTTCTCCCTCCTTATTTGTTCTGTCAGCGCTGGAGTTGAAAACAAACATAGTAGGAAGTAAGAGAAAGGACATCACAGCAGTACAGTGCTGCCAGATTCCAGAGAAGGGAGACACCCCCTGCTTCTGAGTGTAATGCATCTAGCTATGCAGCTGAACCAGGGAATAATATGGCTGAAAGAGACATAAGGGAAATCCCAAAAGACCTGTTGCTTCATAGCACTTTTTTGAAAGATCAGGTACGCTTTAAAGGTGCCATGACAAAGGGTGTCCCATTAATATGCAATGCTCATTCATTCCATTGGTCAATTTTCCATCCAGCCAACAAAAAATGAACAAAGGAATGAATGATTAATAGTGCATATTAATAAAAGAAAATTTTATTCCTACAATTACATATTTAACCTTTAAACCAAATCCAAAATCTCATGGATTTTATTAAAGTGAATGAATCCAAAAAAGCACAAGTTTAAACTAAATTATTTCATTTTTTCTCAAAAACAATTAATCTTCTAAAAGTATTTTTTTCCAATAGATTCATGACACATCTGGTGGTGGAATAGATGTTTTACACATTAATTACTGTAACATGCAGAAAGTTAACAATGCGGTATGATCAGTTTCGTACCCTGCCACTGCGATGTTACTCTGTTGGGCTAAGCCCATCATGATACTCCATTGGACTAGAATCTTCATGGAGCCTAATATCCTGCATGGTGCCCAAATAACAGTGGCATAACACAAAAGAATCACACAATACCACCTTACAGCGCTCACATTATACCAACACACAGATAATAGCTCCATACATGATTTTGAGCAGTAGTCTATGTAGTACTCTATTTGGTAGTTATTGAACCAAAGTTTACTTACCAAGTAGGTGAAATGGTTGATCTGATTCTGGACTGCAACATTTGTATTCAAGATATTAAAATTTATAAAGATTTGTGTATTGGGTTCCAGGACATTATTTGGGACTTCAATGTGAAGGTAGTTGCCTTGTCCATGTAATGATTTATAGGCCACCACTGTTGTTTCTCCAGATGCCTGCATGTTGTATGCTAACCCGGGCACATCTGTTCTCACCTATGGATTTATTGATACAGCAGAATGAGACAAAGAATTTTGGATGGGGAATTGTTCTTAAACTATTGTTTGCCCTTGTTCCAGCCACCTCTGGCTCAAACCCTTGAAGACCCTGCTGTCCCATAGAGAATGAATGGAGCATGGTTGAACTGCCACTTTATCGGATCAAAGGGACCCTTATCCTTGGGATCGGTGGGGGTTCCAGGGTTAGGACCAAAAGCGATCAGTTAGCTATTCCTTATCCTGTGGATAGGGGATAACTTTTAAACTTTCCACAACATTTTAACACTTGTAATGACAAAACCAGAAATCCAGTACTTACCTTCTTAACCTAATGGCGACCAAGCTCCGTAAACTTATGGTGTGGAATGAAAGCTCCTGTTCCTGCAATCTAGCAGGTGCAGGCTGGGTCCCCATCTGTCAGTGCTTTATTACCACTTCTGCTATCTTCTTACATTGGTACATAGCGTTTAATGAGTGGTATGCAGTGAGAAGAGGAAGAGGCTATGTCGGTTCCTCTATTCCTCTATTGGACCCGGCAATCACATAATAGTCAGGAAATCTAAGGCAGAGCAGCGCTGCAGAGCCAGATAAGTTCTGCATGTGTACAGTGCCACAAATAGGGGGTAGGTTTCTCCTTTAACTGAGGCTCCTTTGGGCGACACAATTACAGTGGAAATGTGTCCATATTTCCAGAGGTCTTTAAAGTTTCCCCCAGAGTACTTCTTATGATCTCTTAGGGTACATATTATGTGTAAAATTCAAAAAAGTAAAAAAATAAATAAAGATAAATAAGAAAATACAAATAAGAAAAAAAATACCAAAGAAAATAAAAATGCCAACAAAACCAAAACCATTACCATAATCATACTGTTCACTCAAAATTATTCCTATTATATATCAAAATGGAAATAAATGCCTTGCTATTTTTGCTGCATTATACCTCACTGCTATACCATCCCTGCTATACCACTGTTGGACCATGTACAAGCAGTGCCAGCTTAACCCATTCATATTAGTAGATGTAATGTTAGTAGAATAAGTGGTACATCAGGTGACCATGATTATGCAGTAGTGATTGGCTGATAATACAACCCATTAAGCAGTGGGACCCCTTCCCATCTGGTGTCACCTCAGTAAACACTGGTATCAGCCTACTAATCAGGGTCATAAAATAAATAAGTTATTACTGTAATACTTATTTTCCCAAAGTTTAGGTGTAGAATAGATAAAAGACACAGATCAGGTAAAATAGGGCAAATAATTTGGCCTAATGTGTTTTGGAGCCCATGGCCATCTAGGAAAAATGCTGTACCTTTGTAAAGTTGAGGAAGACCAAGAGGAAGCTATCACCCTGTTACTACCAGGGAGACCTGCAGTTGCAATGTACTATGTCATGATTTTATGACCATATGGACCATCATAGCCTCAATTATCCACTGCAACCAAAACAATGTCAACCAGAATATTGTATTAATAGTAAAATAATACTCACGGATATTTTTAAAGAGTTTATATTTGCAGCCATGTTCAATCTCAGTCTCACCACTCCATCTTGATTAGTTATACCTCGGTCCTTTTGGTTTGCCACCACCATGATGCTTCTTGCAGGAGAACCATCTGGGTTGTTTACCATAAGCTACATGGAAGCAAAAAGATGAAAAACCATTAACAGTAAACCCAAAAGTTTTTACCCAACCGTTTCTTTGTGGAGATCCCCTTTATGGTCTTCTAACAGCTGAAGGCTTTTTGCTAGGTTTGGCAACCTGACAACCAATCACATGAGCGAGCTGCAAACCACTTCAATTGAATGTCGTAGTTTTTCCTATTCTGGGTGACAAGTGGCTCGGTGCAGAGTTTTTGCCATGTAGTCAAGGACAGCACAGCCTTCGGTTGCAGCTAAGTAGAGGGCAATAGGTAGCCTCTTGCATTCAAATCTTTGGACAATTCCATCAGACGAGCTAAATCTTGACTCATAATAGCATGCTGTACTGTAAATATCATATAGAGCAAAAATACAAACCTCAAGATCAAGTGGCATTCCAGGCTTAAAATACTTGGATGTTCTGCTAAAGATCATTTTATATGGAGATTTCACAATGGGAATGTCATCCAACTCCGCTTCTACAAAGTCAGTGCCTGTAATGGAAATATTTGCATTCATTTGCATTCAATTTTCAAATGGAAGAATCATTTATCTCATATCACTCCAACCAAGATCTCCTGATGCCACCCTTCTCCTGGACTGATATATTCTACCTATGCTTTTGATAAATAGTACATGAGGCCAATAGTATTTCCAACCATGGCCATTAGAGAGATCCTCTGCTTTGGAGTAGAAGGGTCCCGTGCAGGAACCACGAGTGATCAGCTGGAGTCTGTGGTAGACCTGGCAATGTTTAGTTTCCATGCAGTTCAGGTGAAAATAAGCATTATGCAGTTTACATTCAAATCAATGGGTTGTCTGTGTAATGCAGGACAGCACAGGTCCTCCAGAGAGACACTCTTTGTAAGTGCTCTCCATTCAGGCCAAGACATGAGGATCCTTAATAGAGGACCCCCTCATTTAATGTAGGTTTCCTTAAAGGGAGTCTGTCACCACATTTGGGCATATTAGACTGATCAAATAGTGTTATATGTGCCACCCAGAACTTAAAAACGGTACCTTTGTTGTAGAAATCGGACCTTTCTTTTAGCCGAAAATCAACTTTTAACATTATGTTAATGAGCCCTCTCAAGTGCCCAGGGCGGCGTCTCAATCCTCCGAGCCCCAGGCAGCACCTCCTCAACGGCTCATAACCCCGCCTTCCGTGTGCGTCTGCCCGCCCGTTTACTCCCCTCCTCTGTCCTTTTCCACTGCAGCTGCGCGGTCAAATTCGTAGCGGGCGCAGGTGCTGCCTGGGGCTCGGAGGATTGAGACGCCGCCCTGGGCACTTGAGAGAGCTCATTAACATAATGTTAAAAGTTGATTTTCGGCTAAAAGAAAGGTCCGATTTCTACAACAAAGGTACCGTTTTTAAGTTCTGGGTGGCACATATAACACTATTTGATCAGTCTAATATGCCCAAATGTGGTGACAGACTCCCTTTAAAGGGGTTATCCAACCCCTATAATGACCCCCCCCCCCCAATTCCGGGCCCCTCATATACATTATACTTATCTTTTCCCCAGCACGATCCGAGCGATAGGGAGATGCAGTGGCGGCCATGCAGGGATCCGGAGAGTCGCAGGTGCCCGGGAGCAGGTAAGTATAATGTATACGAGTGTTCTGGGCATTGGGGTGGTCATTATAGGAGTTGGATAACCCCTTTAACCGGTTGTATGAAAATCAGTTTTCTAAGTTGGACAATTCCTTATTGTGAGAAACTATGTCTGCATTCCTAAGGGCTCTTTCACACTTGTGTTGTTTTGTTCCGGCATAGAGTTCCGTCGTCGGGGCTCTATGCCTGAAGAATCCTGATCAGGATTATCCCCATGCATTCTGAATGGAGAGAAATCCGTTCAGGATGCATCAGGATGCATCAGGATGTCTTCAGTTCCAGAACGTAACGTTTTTTGGCCGGAGAAAATACCGCAGCATGCTGCGCTTTTAGCTCTGGTCAAAAATCCTGAACACTTGCCACAAGGCCGGATCCGGAATTAATGCCCATTGAAAGGCATTAATCCGGATCCGGCCTTAAGCTAAACGTTGTTTTGGCGCATTACCGGATCCGACGTTTAGCTTTTTCTGAATGGTTACCATGGCTGCCAGGACGCTAAAGTCCTGTTTGCCATGGTAAAGTGTAGTGGGGAGCGGGGGAGCAGTATACTTACCGTCCGTGCGGCTCCCGGGGCGCTTCACAGTGACGTCAGTGCGCCCCACGCGCATGGATGACGTGATCGCATGGATCACGTCATCCATGCGCATGGGGCACCCTGACGTCTTTCTGGAGCGCCCCGGGAGCCGCACGGACGGTAAGTATACTGCTCCCCCGCTCCCCACTACTACTATGGCAACCAGGACTTTAATAGCGTCCTGGGTGCCATAGTAACACTGAGCGCATTTTGAAGACGGATCCGTCTTCAAATGCTTTCAGTTCACTTGCGGTGTTACGGATCCGGCGGGCACTTCCGGCAAATGGAGTACACGACGGATCCGGACAACGCAAGTGTGAAAGAGGCCACTGTGTGAAATTGAATTTTGTTTCAGGAAAACTGCACTGTATTGAGAACCTGCAATGAAATTTCAGGCATGTGCCAGAAGCAAGGGGTTAATTGCCATGCAGACCTCAACACTGGACTGATTCAAGGGTCAGCATAGGGGTCACACCTAGGATGTCCCCATTTATTGTCAATAAACAGAGGTGCTGAGAAGGACCTCAGGGTCAGAGCATACAGAAACCACTGTAGGAATGTCACAGTCACTCATATTGAGAGGACCAGGCAATCTGTGGGGTAGTTAGCTAGGAAGTGAAGGTAAGTAATACTCGCAAATTGATGCACTATGCTAGGTACTTAGGACCTAGATAGAATTTGGAGCAGCAACACCAGTAGCCAAGGGTGAGTGCTAAACAAGGGCAACCAACCATAGCGCTTCCTACCCCTTGCAACCACAAGTCTTCAGACCTCTGATGGCCCAAGACTGGAGGATGATAGACCAGGTTGGCACAGTAAAAACAACAATGTAGAGGATGCTGTGCTGGGCTTTGCTGAGGAGAGACAGTCAGCAAATATATAGCATATAGATTTGGCTAGTAGAGAGTAACCCCTGATCACTGTGATGCATAAGGGTGCGTCACATGGAAGGACCAACGGCCTATGTCCATGCTGATGTAAAGGGTGCACACCATGTGGAGGGAATCTGTGGCCTACACTTAGTTGTATTGTCATCTTCATAACTACCACCTGTGGGGGCCGTAGAGCAAAGATGTTGATGCTAATTTCCCTGGGTTGAGGACAGCATTTCAGGGCATAGACTGGGAGCAGCTACTGTCACATAATAATACTGAGGATAAATGGGAGAGCTTTAAATCCACATTGAGTAATTGCACTAAACAAATTTATTCCCTTAGGTAACAAGTATAAACAGCTATACCCCATGGCTTACAGCGTAAAAAGCGCAATAAAAGACAAATAAAGAGCATTTAAAAAATACAAATCTGAGGGGTCAGCTGTAGCGTTTGAAGATTACAAAAGGCTTAATAAAATCTGTAAAAAGGAGATAAAATTAGCAAAAATACAAAATGAATAGCAGGTGGCTAAAGAGAGCAAAACAAATCCCCAAAAATTATTTAAAATTATAAATGCTAAAAAACCAAGGTTCGAGCAGGTAGGTCCCTAAATAATGGTAAGGGGGGGGGGGGGGGTAGTCACTGAAAATAAGGAAAAGGCAGAGTTACTAAATGTTTTTTTTAGCTCTGTATATACAAAAGAAGAGAAAGGAGCTGATATCTGTGGTGCCGGGGCTGTTAGTACATCCAGTGATATATTGAATTGGCTAACTGTAGATATGGTCTAAGACAAGTTAAATAAAGTAAATGTGAACAAGGCTTCGGGTCCAGATGGATTACACCCAAGAGTGCTAAAAGAGCTAAGTTCAGTCATTGCTGTGCCCCGGTTTATAATTTTTAAAGATTCTGTAGGTACTGGTACATTGCCAAGTGATTGGCGCAAGGCAAATGTGGTGCCTGTATTCAAAAAAGGATCTAGGTCCTTCACAGGTAACTATAGACCTATAGGCTTGGAAAGTATAGTTTGTAATTGGATTGAAAACTGGCTAAAGGACCATGTTCAGAGAGTTGTGGTCAATGATTCCTATTCAGAATGGTCCTGGGTTATAAGTGGTGACCCCAAGGTTCAGTGCCGGGCCCTTTATTATTTAATTTATTTATTAATGATATTGAGGACGGGATTAATAGCACCATCTCTATTTTTGCAGATGACACTAAGCTGTGTAGTACTGTACGGTCTATGGAAGATTTCCACACACTACAAGCTGACTTGAACACTTAGAGTGATTGGGCATCAACTTGGCAAATGAGGTTCAATGTGGATAAATGTAAAGATATGCATCTTGGTAGTAATAATCTCTGTGCTTCATATGTCCTAGGTGATGGAGCACTGGGAGAGTCACTTATAGAGAAGGATTTGGGTGTCCTTGTAGATGGTAGATTAAATAACAGCATACAATGTCAATCAGCTGCTTCTAAGGCCACCAGGATATTGTCATGCATTAAACGAGGCATGGACTCGCCGGGCAGGTATGTAACACTACCACTTTACAAGGCGTTGGTGCAGTCTCATCTTGAACATGCAGTTCAGTTCTGGGCACCAGTCCATAGAAAGGATGCACTGCAGTTGGAAAAAGGACAGACAAGAGCGACTAAACTAATGAGGGGCATGGAGGGTCTCAGTTATGACGAAAGAAAAATAATTTAATTTATTTAGTCTTGAGAAGAGACTTCTAAGGGGGGACATGATTAACCTGTACAAGTAAATAAATGGGTCATGCAAAAAATACGGTGACAAACTGTTCCATGTAAAATGCCCTCAAAAGACAAGGGGCACTGCTTCTGAATGGAGAGGAAAAAGTTCAGTCTCTAGAAGCATCAAAGCTACTTTACTGTAAGAACTGTGAATCTGTGGAATAGACTCCTCAGGACGTGGTCACAGCAGGAACAGTGGGCAGTTTTAAAAAGGGTTTAGATGAATTCTTAAAAGTAAATGACATTAATGCTTATGAAAACGTGTAGAAATCTGAGACGCACTTCCTTCTGAGATTTGTGTCTCCACCTGTCCCTTGGTTGAACTTGATGGACTTATGTCTTTTTTCAACCGTATTAACTATGTAACTATGATGCTCTTTGAGTTGGGTGTAACGCCAACATTTACTTCAGACGTAAAACACACCATCTTACTATTCAGCTTTCACACTCATGAAGACATTTTATCATGTGATTCTTTTAGTAAGCAATTTCCAAACCTAAGTCAGTGATGACTGTCACCGAAACGTAGAGCTTGTACTCTAGCAAATCGTCTACTTTCTTGACAGACTTTATTAGGTCTCCTCTTAGAAGTTTTACTTCCTCCCCTATTCCATCATAAATCTAGACGGGGAAACATAATTAACCAAAATAAAAAAATAAAGGAATATTTCAGATGTGAAATAAAGACAATGATATCATAGCAGACATAAAATTGTTATTTCGGACAATCAAATAGTTCTAAATTACCACAAATTATTGTGGAATTAATTAATTTAATTTGTAATACCATGTCTAGCCACATAGATTGCTGTAGCAGAATAAAGTTCTTATTTAGAATATCACACATACTCCCCCTAGTGGTAAAATATGTATTGCAGTATTTACATTTGCTGTTCTGTAAAACACAAAACTAATGCAATGAATATAGGTAGAGGTGAGCGAATTTCATTTTATAAAACTCGTTCACGCTTCGTTTGGTGGTAAAAGCAGAATTGCGTTATGGTTTCCATTACCACGGACCATAATGCAATTCTATGACGGAATGCATAACGTTATTCATTCTGTCATATTAGAAGCCTATGGCCTGCATAACGGATCTGTCCCATTTCCGTTATGCTCAAAAGGACTGGATAACGAAAACGGGACGGATCCATTTTGCTGCCCATAGACTTCTATTATGACGTAATGAAAGGCATTCTGTCATAGAATTGCGTTATGGTCCGTGGTAATGGAATCCATAAGGCAATTCTGCTTTTACCACCAAAGTTCATCTCTAGATATAGGCATAACGGCATGTACACTGTCAAGTAGATTAACATTTTTGCATGCTTCACCTGAATGTTGTGGTTTTCCCACCTACTCATCTCCCTGTCTATGACATTTTTCTTAACCCAACAGATTACTGTAAGTAACATCTACATTGCATTTTCCAAGCATGGTGCCAGTGTAGGGCAAATGCCAAATCCAACACAAGGTAACACCATGGCACTCGCTGTATTATACATTGCAATTTTATTAATACATTCAAAATCAGTAAGATCCAGATATCATGATCAGGCAATTTCAGAAGAAGCTCATATCATGTAAAGAACATTTTCGGCCAAGAAAAGACTTTCCTCAACTATATGAGCCTGGTGTTTAAAATTGAAGCTCTGGCTGTCTGGACCCCTCTTTCTGACCCCATTCTACCCTAACCTCATGAAAACGACCATCCAAAATTTGGATAGCACCTGGTAGGACCTGGATGGTTGGGTTCTCAAAAAAGAGGTCAAAATGCATATAATATAATTTATCATATAAAAACTGATCTTCATAAAGAAGTCGTTTTTCTTAGAGTTTATCTTTTGGATGAATTGCTACCTGACTTTCCAGGTCCAGGTACCACCAAAAGAATTTCTTTAGACTAAATTTGTGGTGGCCATTCTAATCACAGTTAATAGCTACAACCACCATCAAACACCACTGAGTCTGACAGACTGATATGATAGAAAAGCCATCATAGTACGACTTAAGGTCTGGTCAGCTTGCCTCTCCACCAGTTATACTGACTTATTCTAGCCATCAACAATCAAGTAACCTATATGAATCCCACACCCTTAATCTGTGCCTGATCCCTTTGTCTACACTTCCCCTTGCTCTAATTTATCATCTTTTCCCTTTTTAATATCCCTCTAAGAACACTTTCCATCCAGCTAAACTTTCCTCAGATTTTTTTTTACAATTAACCACAGAAGTTTTATGGTCATTTTTTGCATTTCTGAGGTCACTGGTTCATAATCAACAGGTAATTATGACCTGAATAATTATCACAGGTATTGGCAATTTCATGTATTGCAGATATGTCTTAACTATGCCAATTTGAATGGTATAACAATAGTCAAGTCTACTGATGATGTCTTGTTTCTCCACATTTAATATGCCTTTCCTACATTTTCAACTTTACTATGCGTCTCAAACATCACTCAAAGTTGAATGTGGTTCCGAAGGTGCAAAAGGTTGGGTCTGATCAAGTTAGTTAATCATATTACACTTTCTGAAGTTTGAATGCCTACACCCTGATATCCTTTCATTCATTCAATATAAGAGTTTTTAATAAACTATTTTACAGTACCTGAATTGCTCTCAGTGAGTCTGTGATACCTCTCTTTTGATTGTCCTTCTTTAGGCCAAAGATAACAAAGGCTTGACCGTTAACTGGTTTCTTATAAATGTACCTAAGCATTGGAGAAATATTGGGTCAATAGAAGTGAGTTTCCAGTTGTCAATTAGACAAATCTTTTGCTTCCACATCAAATCACATTGGATATGTATGGCCCGCCACTATTTGGCATATAATAAGCCATGACATCTGTAGACACCTCTTGGCATCCCTGCAAGTCAGCTGTTTGAGGAACCCGTGGTGCTCACCAGAGCTCTGGTGCGCTCCATGACTTTCACACAGCTTGCCAAGCACTGTCCATGTGATAGTGGCTGTGCTTGGTCTTGCAGCTCATCCCCATTCACATGAATGAGACTAAGCTGCGCCTAGCTCATGTGACCAATGAATGTGATGTGGGTTAGGAAGAGGCCTAAGTGCTCAAAGAACGTTTTCATACAGCTGATCAGCTCAGGTCCCGGATGTCAGACCCCCCGATGATTTGATATTGATAACCTATCCTGAGGAGAACTCCTTTAACCAAAGGCAGTATTGATCTGTTAACTGCCAAAGCCTCACACTATAGGTCTGTGCTCCTCCCCATAAACCTTCCCTGTCTGATCGACCACTCCTTCTTGTTAATAATTCTCTCATCCCTTGGCATCACAGACTTGATCTCTTCATAACAACAAAACAGCTTTCCACTCACACACCACCTCCTGTTCTAGTCATATCTTTGTTAGAGTCCTTCAAGGCTTTTTCTGGTTTCCCTGCTGTTTTATGTCTAAACATTTGGGCTAGGAGAGCCTAAAAACTCCAATGGCATTCAATACCACTTTTATTCTCCTATTCTCCTCCTTTTCTTCCTTTTTCTAAAACTCAAGGAGAAGACACAAATTCATTATCATTTTCCCATTTCACCTAATCCCATCATAAGATCTATTTAACACCTCATAAGACCTCTGCCTTGAAAATGTGCACTGTCCTTGAGATAATTCATCCAAGCCATTTTGACATTGGTACCATTGATGTCTATGGAGAAGTCATTACCACTATGTTCTCTATTATGCAAGATCTCCATGGTCTTCTATAGGGCTTTATGGTCATTCTTTACCAGATATATATTAGTCCTTATTCTCATCACATATATTTATTTTCCTCATTAACATTGTCCTTGTCTCTTCCCTAAGTCATTCTGTATCCTGAACCTTAGTGCCATTATATAAGCTTCCAACATAAAGTTGACTTTCTACTTCAAAAAAACTTCAAGGGAGTATTCCCACCGAGGACATACATGGCATATCATCGGAATATGATTTAAATGTTTCATAGATGTGGGACCTGCACCTGTCACGGCAGGGAGTGGGGGAAACCCCCCACCGTGCGGTGTCAGAGGGTAAAGGGGATCAGCCTGTCCAAAAAAAGTAACAAGGGAGCAGGTCACCTCCTACAGCGTCCCTAATCCTCTCCCTGACTCCTCACTGTATGAGCGGACCCCGATGGTGGGACGACTCATACTCAGGATTCCTAGAAACCCTAAGTCGCCCTGGTAATCCCTCACTTAGGAGCAGGGAAGAGACGACCTGTTCATCCCAGTCATGGAGGAACAGGAGTCTCTATCTGAGGCCAGGCTGCAAGGAGAGGGGAACACATACAGCTATAGAGATGGCAGGTAAGCGAGACTAGTAACACACTTACCTGCCACAGACACACTGACTGGAACCCGTGCACAAGTGCTGGTGTCCACACCAACATTAAAAGGACACAGCACACACCACAACCACACAGGAACCCAGGACACCCATAGCTGCAATAAACGTGAGACACTATAAGAACATCTATGACCACAAGGGTGGCCCTCACTGGACAGATGGAATATGAAGACCATCAGCATAGCTCCAGCACACACCATGGCTGGAGTACCCCCCAGCTTCAGGCATCCAGCAGAGGCTAAATAGCCCAAGCAGCCACACCCACACACACATAAACCCAGTGTTAACAAAACACTAGGAAGGCAGTTAACCCTTCCAACACCAGACAAGGGAAGGAAGCCACTTAAAGGGGCAGTGCACACACAAGCACAGAAAGCTACACGTTGCCGCAGGCAACAACATGCGAGGCAACCATGTCACGGCAATCACCCAGAAGGCCGAGACACTGCCACCGCATGCACACACAGCAACACGTTGCCGCGGGCAACCGCAAGTATAGCAACAGTGTCACAGCACACACCATAGGCCGTGACAGCACCCTTGTGGAAAAGGGCTGTTTCTGTAAGTACCAAAGAAGTGACTAATGAGAGCCAACCGCATGTGCAGCCACTACTCATTGTCTGTCAGAATGTGGTCTCTGATAGTTAAGGGACTCAGATAGGTGCTCAACACGAGAGGTAGGACCCAAATCAACCATATATTTATGGTTGAATCGAAGTAATAGCTAAGGCTGAGTTCTCACTTCAGTTATTTGATCAGTTATTTCCATCAGTTAGTGTGAGCCAAAACTAGATGCGGGTCAAAAACACAGAAGAGATGCAGATCTTTCCATTATAGGCTTCACTACGTTTTTTGACTCACAATAACTGATGTAAATAACTGATCAAATAGCTGAAGTGTGAACTCAGCCTAATTTGGGTTGCTTGATTAATATACCATAACATACATCGTCCTAATTCTCCAATCCATAATTTTGGCCTTTATGATTATACAGTTACTTACTGACTTGTAATTGTTACTGAAAAACTTTTATCATCTAGGTGCATGAATTTTTTCTCCGCTGTAATGGTAACTTCAAAATTTGGTAATACTGGGGAAAAAAGGATCAGTATAAATAAATGAGTCCCATCATCATTCCTCCTCCCCAAAAAGACAACTGGGACCTGGAAAGTCAGGTAGCAATATAATCACTACTGTTCTCGCAGAAGAGGTCTCCATTGTTTGTAAATTAATGAAGACTAGTGTTGAGCGGGAGGTGCCATATTCGATTTCGCGATATTTCGCGAATATTCGATTGAATATTCATCTTATATTCGTCGAAATCGAATATTCGTCATTATTCCATTTATCGCGAATAATATGCGATTTAATTAATCGCGTATTGCGATTGTTCTTTTGACAGTATAAGGCAACGTTCGACTAATTGACTATGGCTAGGCTAATATGTGTAATTTTATGAATATTCTTAATATTGCTCTAACTTCGTCTTTTAGAATATTCGTAATATTCTAAACGACGAAGTTCGAGCAATATTACGAATTTTCGTAAAATACACATATAGATTGTAATTTAGCTAATATAGTGCTATAATCCTTATTTTTTTTGCCTCTTCTGTACACTATAAAAAAAATTACTATAGCAGTATATTAGCTAAATTACAATCTATATGTGTATTTTACGAATATTCTTAATATTGCTCTAACTTCGTCTTTTAAAATATTCGTAATATTCTAAAAGACGAAGTTAGAGCAATAATATTCCACTTTGGCATACTGCTCCACGACAAGCGTCCCCGTAACCATGGGAACGCCTGTGGGTTAGAATATACCATCGGATCTGAGTTTTTACGATCTCAGGGAAAACTCAGATCCGATGGTATTTTCTAACCCACCGGCGTTCCCATGGTGACGGGGACGCTTGTCGGAAAGGTGTATGCTGAAATTGATTAAATAACGATTTTGTCATGCGGTCGGGCACACGTATTAACCATTACGATTTTTCTGTTGTAATATTCGTGAACTCGAATATTATAACCGAGATTATTGGTTTAGATTAGAATAGGACGAATATTCTAAAATCGAATATACAGCAATATATTCTTTATTTCGAATATTCATCATATTTGGTCCATCTGAAAACGTGATTCCTTCCAGCTTCAATTCAGTTGCTTGTGGGCCAATGGCTCATTGACCCACAAGCAAGAAGCAGGGAGGAATCATATTTTCAGATGAAAAAAAACAAAAAACGAATATTCGATTTTGCGAATATATAGAATATATAGAACTATATTCGAAATATTCGCGAAAACTCTAAGTTGCGATATTCGAGATAAAAATTTGTTATTCGAATATTCGCGCTCAACACTAATGAAGATCAAGGTTGCCTATTTTTGACAATATATCTTAAGATCCATGTAACGTCAAATCTGGGCATACTTGCTAACCTGGACCATGGAGAACCTGGATGTCTACCCCTGTGGGAGCTCTAGCGGTATTAGTAATCATCCAGTTGACAAAAGAAATCTTCTTACCATATTCTTTCACATCAAATTTTGCAGAGAATTTTTCTTGGGAGTTGTCATAATGTGCTGTGATGGTCCAAGTGCCAAGCCTGCAAGGAAAGGAAACTATATCAGCATTTAGACTTGAAGAAACACATGAGGGGAAAAATGGAAAGGGAAAGTACCCTAACAGTAACATTTCACAGCGAAACACAGCGAAACACAGTGGAAAAACAACAATTTAATCTTGAATAGTGAAATTTCCAAATCTTCCAAATTCACTGTGGCTAGAGATTGTTGATCATACCAATTGCTGTCCACCTTGAGTTTTGGTATGACCCTCATCCTAACATTTTCTACTACTTTGTGTATTTATTGAATAGTTAAAGATGCAATGTCGCCAATTCTTCTCATGCATTAATTCAAGTATACTGATTTTTGTTTGCAGTTGTTTCACTACTGGCCCCCACTGTCAGCTTTTATGATGCAGAGAACTGTTGTGGAAATATTCATTTCAACTGACTCTTATGGTTGTTCAAAGTCAAGTACCTGTCCTGCTTCAACAAGCAGAAAATGGCTAATGGAAACCAAAGTCCAGTGATTGGCTCATCAGCCTTTCCAGGAATTTCGAGTGTGCCTAGCAGGCATAGAAAATGGAAAGCACGGTGTAATGACAGTGGTCATCATCCCGCTCACCATGGTGGGTGTGAGCACCGACCCACTCACCCTGGTCGCTGGAATCTCATGTGCCTCTTGCTGGCAGGTTTCAGCTTACTTCTTGCTGGAAAACGCTCCTTCCTAGCAATAGTGTGTGCATGCTTTCTGGTTCTAGTACTCACACGCACCCTGATTTTAACTCCCTGCCTATGGCTGGCCACTTGTGGGTATTTAAGGCACCTTTCCCTATGGGAAGATACCTGAGCAATAGGTATATTAGCCTGCTAGAGACTGTGAAGGTGCTCTACTTGAGCTTGTCTGCCCAGGTACCGACCTTTGGCTCATTTCCTGGAATTTGACCCTCTGCTGTCTACCCTGACCTGTGTCTGACTACCATGCTGACCCTAAGATGCCTGCCTTGAGCTTCGCACTATTTCTCACATTTGTATGTACTCTGCCTGCCCTGACCTCAGCCTGTTGCTGATTATGAGTTTTGCTATGAGCCATTGTCTTTTGACCCACGTGGGTCAGCAGCCAACGACGCAGAGACTGTTCCAGGAGGTAGTGACATGCTGCGTTCTCTGCAGGGAAGTCCAGATGCCTGTATAGGGGTTAAAGGCTGAAAACCAGGGAAACCTAAGCCGAATCTGTTGGAGGACACAATGATTCCATACCCACTGCCATAACACTGAGGAGGCCAGAGCAGCATTTAATGGCAGCAAAAAGAGATTGGTGGAGATGAGCAATGCTCCCTAGAAAACCCTTTATCATGCTCTAATAAACATGTACATGACATCTTGGCCTCCATTCACCAAAATCTATATGAAAAATATATGTTTGTATAACAGAAAAATAAAAGGGAATGGGGATCGTATGGTCAGGGCAAGATGCTTTTCATCAAAGTTAATCAAATAAACAAACTGTATACTACTCAGAAAGATAAAATCATTTAACAAGTGGATTGGTTGTCCTTACATTGCTAGGTCAGACAATTCATAATTCTTAGAGATGATGCCAAATTTATCAGGGAACCAATTCCCTTGTGCTGTAATCATCCCATCTGGGTTCTGAAAAAGATTTTTAAAAAAACTTAAAGAAAGCACCTCTACATGTTTTTGACGTCACTTAGATTAAAGGAACACTAAATCTAGAAATGAATTAGAAAAGTAAACAAGAAATATATTTTTTTGTCCTACTACAGACAGGGCAGAGAGGGGAGGCTTCTGCTGCAACCAGCTGTCTGACAGCCAGATACAATAGTTAGGAGCAGGTGCGGAAGGTGACTTCTCCTTCTCCTGCGACCTGTTCCCAACCGCCTTACAAATGTTGGTGGTTGGGATTTTAAATATGGCACCCCCTCACGAGTGCAGCAGGCACCATAGCAGTCAGGTGCCTACTGTTTTAAGCAGCAATAATATGTAATGCAATCAAAGCTAATGCCAATCACATACATTTAACCCCTGGGAGGCCGTTGTCAAATGTTGCCCCGGCATCTCTGAGGATAAAAACTGGGACCACGTGCTTCCAGCCATGCAGCGGCTCACCCTAGCGAGGAACAGGGGAGTTGGACGTAGTGTGTGGCAGCCTTGGTCCTCCTGAGTGACATGAGGCTGCTGCCCATAGAGAGCCTGCCTATGGATGGGCTCTATCGGAACTTAGGGTAATTCTCATAGACTCCAATGCTAAAGCGTTGGAGTCTGTGACCGAAACAATCTAATGATTGCTTTTCATAGTTTCCTAGGGAAACTTTTAAAAAGTGTAAAAAAATAGAAAAAAGTTTTTAAAAATATAAATAATATAAAAAATATATAAAAATTCAAAGCACCGCCTTTCCACAAAATTAAAATTAAAATACACACGAAATGTAAAAATAAATATCATGGGCATCGCTGTGTGTGAAAATATTTATCCCATATGGCAAACAGTGATTTGGCAATTTTTAGTTGCTTTAACTTCCACAAAAAATGTATGAAAAAGTGATCAAAAAGTCATACACACTCTAAAAGATATTTAAAAACGTACATATCTCCCTGCAAAAAATTGAGTAACAGGTCAGTATTAACTGCATAGGGAACGCTGTCAAAATAAAACCCATATATCTCTTGCAGATTGTGTTAATTTTGTGTTAATTCCACCTCATTGGGAATTTTTATCCCTCCCCCCATTACATTGTATGCAACTGTAAATGGTGCCATTAGAAATTGCAACTTATTCCGCCCCCAAAAAAGCCATAATATGGCGATGTGAATAGAAAAATAAAAAAGTTATGGCTTTGGGAAGGCTGTAAATCAAAACATCAAAAAATAAAAAATTGCCTGTTATTAAGGGGCTAATTAAAATATAGTACAAAATACAGTAGGTTCAAAGGAATAGAGGAGATGAAGTGCAGGGGTTTATATTCAGTATATCATTTTTTTTTTCTGTTTATTTTCTGCATTTAGTAGGAAACAACTGAAAATTTATGAAAATTCTCACCTTAATCTCATACATTACTGTCTGTTTTTTTGGCTGCATCTTGTAGTTCATTGGGTAAATACGGTAGAGAGCTAAAGAGACACAAGGTAAACTATTACTTTAAGAAATGCGCTACATGGAAATTAATGCTGCAAATCATCTTTATTTCCAACCACTTATATCCTTAAAGGGGTTCTTCAGGAATGAAAAAAAAATGAAAATACCTTAATATTGCTTTTTTATAAATATATTTCCAAAATACATTTCATTAGTTATAATAGCTTGTTTTGTCTAGGGAGCAATAATCAGGGGAAATAAAATGGCTGCCATACTATTAGTACCAGGGCTGGCCTTAGGTGTTCAGGCGCCCTGTGCGAGCTAATCTTGTGGCGCCCCCCCCCCCCCCCTCGTTCACCTAAACATACACAAAGAGTTTTTTTTTAATTACAGATAATTTAAGTGCAATTTAAGTGCAAACAAGTACAACCATACCCAGTGTCACCCATAGCCATTCCCCTGCCCCCCTTAATCATACCCAGTGTCAACCAAAGCCAGTCCCCTGCCCCTTAATCATACCCAGTGTCTGTCACCCTTATCCAGTCCCCTGCCCCCTTAATTAGACCCTGCCCCCATTTAATGAAAGATATTTGGTAAAAAAAATAAAAATAATAATAAGAACAGGTACTCACTATTTGAAGTCTTCTGCTCCCTCCCTGTCTGCAGAGCAGCGGCGGCCGCCCTCACACATTGAGCGGATCCTTCCGCGGCTCTCTGTGAAGGCACAGCACTTGGACGCTGCGCCTGCGCCCCTATGCTCCTCCTCCACGCTCCGGAACCTGACCTGGCATCTGCAGTGGCTCAGCTCGCCAGGCTCGCCTCACACAATCTCACGCCGGCATGCTGTAAGAGACCGACTGCGAGCTGTGTCGGCCGCCGGGCCCCCCTGTTGCCATGGCGCCTTGTGCGGCCGCACAGCTCGCACACCCCAAAGGCCGCCATCCTATTAGTACACACAAAAGTCACTTCACAGCACTGAGGTAAAGAGCTGGCTCATCCTCCTCCTCTCTGCTCTGCTTGTCACAGGTTATAATCCTGAATACAAATGATAAAAATTTCAACTGGGAATTGAGTTCATGAGGAAACATGAAGTACAAAGAGAACAGACTGTGGTAATGGAGACTGCATACAAGAGCTGCTGCTCATTATCCACATCTCCACCTCCTCTCTGTACTTCATGTCTCCTCATGGACTCCATTCCTAAAGAGATTCAGCTGAAGATCCTATCAGCTGTATTCAGGATCATAATCCCTGACAAGCAGAGCAGAGAGGAGGATCAGGTAGCTCTTTAGCTCACTGCTCTGAAGTTACTTATCCTGCTGTGTGAATGGGACAGGTTTTGTGTGCACTAATAGGATGGCGGTCATTATATTTCCCGTGATGATTGCTCCCTAGACAAAGCGAGCCATTATAAATAATGAAAGATAATTGAGAATATATTTATAATAAAGTAATATTTACATATTTTAATTTTCTTATTTCCTGGAGAACCCCTTTAATCATAGCCCATGTCCCTCAGTTCTCAGCTCTTAATTATTAATATGGCATTTCACACTTCTTTGGTTTAAAGAGGTTTCACTCTGCCACACCAGTTTTCTGGTGGAAAAAAAAGTCACAAACACTGTGCTTGTGACCCTTTTATCGCCACTTGTGCAAGATTTTTTGCACAAGTGCTGTTTCTCCTCCTCCCTTGCCACTTTCCCAAAATGGGGGCATGACAAGGGTGGTGAAGGGGTTGCCAGAGGGCCCAGAACATTTGTGTTCTTTTATGTCAGTTTACGCCCCTGGGTAGTGCAGATTTCAGTTTAGGAGCATGGACTGCCGGAGATGAAGAGGTGCATGCCTATGTAATAGATTCAACACAACTCCATGTTTTTAGTTCACTGAGAACTGTATAAGTCTATACAGTAAGTCCCCCCTAGTGGCAGATGCATAACACCATTGTCATCACACTGGAAGAGAAAACTTTACCATGAGTGGTGAGGATTGATGACCCTTATTCCCCAGGGCCCTGGTATATACAAAAAGTACAGTAAGTATTTGTTACCTTTAGATCCTGGGGTGTAAATAGTTTTGTCCGTCTGAATGACGATGTATCCGCTATGAAAAGACACAAGAACTACTTTCTCCAAGTTACACTGTGATGAGATCACTTGGACAGATACATAATATTTTTTCTTTGGTTCATTCAGAAGGTCCTGTGATTTAACCTGAATTCACAAATGTAAAAAAAAAACATCATTAGCAATGCAATATATGCAATAAGGTAGGGCTCAATTACATAAAGTAATCCCCAGTCTAAAGTCAATGAAAAAACTAAAGAAAAGAAAGACCTTCATTTGTTAATAGGATGATGTATGGGGTAGCTAGAGTTGAGCAAATCAAATCCACTAAAGTGGAATTGGATCTGAATTTCAGGATATATTCGATTCACCGCAAAGCCGGATTTCCTCGTGCTTCGTGCTAGTGAATCGATTTAACCTTAAATAATATAAAAAGACTAACAAAAAATCATACTTACCTCCTGTATTTGCTTGTGACGGGCCAGCCGCCACCATCTTGAGTAAAGATCTCGGCTAAATTCCCGTGCATGGTCACCACATCAGATGGTATGACGACGTCATCTCGGGTCGCGCAAGATTTCGTGCCAGATCTTCATGCAAGTTGGAGGCGGCCAGCCCGTCGCAAGCAAATGGAGGCGGTAAGTATGATTTTAATTTTTTTTTCTGTTAATTTTACTCAGATTTTACTCTCAGATGCCGTGATCTTGTATGAAAATGACATCTGAGGGGTACAATGATGGTGAGCGCCACTATTGCAGCTTTCTGTCATTACACTCACTACTCACTGTACATACCTGCTCAGATGCCGTACAGTACACACTACTACAACCACAAATCTACAACCCTACATCCTACAGAACAGATATATCATCCATGAAGATAGGAAGGGTTTTATTCACACTTGTAGAGCTGCACATCTAAACATTATGAAAGCTAAGGGAGCTGGTGGCTACATCCAGTAGATGATCAAGTGGAGAGGTACCTGAATATCTGAACATTTTGTCCTCAATGGTAGGACAGAATGCAAGCAGGGGATCTAACTCTTCCTATAAACAGAGCTCCCAGATATGGGGATCTTCCGGTGTGAATTCTTGTTGTGAGCATTACTCAATAATACATCCTACAACATATGGCTACACATTAGTTATATGTGGGTAACTTACATTTATGGTAGTTGTTCCCAAGAAGCTATTTTTACTATTGACAGAGATCTTGCCCTGAGCAAACAAGCGTGTCTTCAGTGGAAATTCCTGGACTCTGATATCGGCCTCAAATCCGGAGCCATGTCCATCAAGTACAATAGTTTCTTCAGTGTCAGAACGTAGGATTCCAGGAGTAATCAAAGTGCATCTGTTCAGAGAAGAAAAAGCTATAATATGGTGGAAACTTTAATCACTCATCCTGTACACCAACTTTGTCTCCCAAGTCGAAGTGAATTACCCAATAAATCACTGCTCTGTGCCAACAAGGGACAAGCATATTTTACTCTTGAAGAAGAATCTGGTTTGCTTTGTCTTAGTCATGTTACAAGGCCTAGTAAAAGGTTGGACATTGGCTCATACGAAAGCTTTCCCCAATAGGTATCACTAGAGAGACAGTTTACCTTCTTCCTAGAGGAGATATACTTTGCATATTTATTTTGCCTAGCCTATAAGACTCATTACACCAACTTGGTGGTCTCCACAAGGAGAAACTCTATTCCCTCAGACTATGCCGTGAAAACCCAGGAAAACAACCCAGTGTTCAGATATAACCTAGAACATAAATGGGTTTGTTGAAAGGGTTGCCTAGCTTAGAAAACAGAATTAATTAAAGGAAAACAAAATGTGCAAATGTCTCCAACAATCTACTTAGAATAATGTCAAGTACGTCATTACTAAACATGGCCTTTCAGGGACTGACTGGGAACTTAACCCCTTAGTGACCAGCCTGATTTGGGCCTTACTGACCAAGCGTTTTTCTTCTTTTTTCATCGTCGCGCTCCAAGGCCTATAACTTTTTTTTTTCTTTCTGTCTATATAGCTTTTTGAGGGACTGTGGTTTTTAATGGTGCCGTTTGGGGATACACACAACTTTCTGATTAACTTTTATTAACTCTTTCTGGGAGGGAGATGGGAAAAACTGCAATACTGCCACTAGGTTTTTACGTTAGAAATTTTACGGCGTTCATTTTTCGGCATAAATAACATAATATCTTTATTCTCTGGGTCAGTACGATTACAGAGATACCAAACACATCTATTTTTTTTTTTTAGGTTTTACAACTTTTTTGCAATAAAACATTTCTTTACATTGCCGCTTCCCAAGACCCATACTTGCAGGACGACTTGTATTTTTCATTGGTATCATTTTGGAGTAAATGGAGCTTTTTGATCACTTGTTATTAAGTTTTTTCGGTGGCAACTAAGAATAAATGAGCAATTCTGTAATTTTTTTTTACGGCGTTCACCGTAGGGGATAATTGATGTGATATTTATGTAGTCCAGGTTGTTACGGACACGGCAATACCAAATATACGGGGGAGATTATTATTTTTTGCAATTTTTTTCATTGAAAGCATATTTTCAATGGAAAAAAAGTGTAATTTTAGTATGGATTTTTTTTATTTAATAAATGTGTTTTTTTCTAGTTTTTTTTACCACTTAATAGTCCCACAAGAAGACTATAACAGACAATATTTTGATTGCTTTTAAAATGCAATGCATTATCCCTATAATACATTGCATTTTAATAGCAAAGCTACTTTAACATTGACCAGCTGGAAATTACTACAGCCGGGACCAGGGCCTACAACAGATGCCAGGTAGCCTTCAAACACATCGGCACCCCGCGATCGTATTTGCGGGGTGCGGATAGGAGACAGAGGGAGTCCTCTCCCTCTCCCTCCTGGCCCCCGGCGCCAGCTCGCAACTCACTATAACTAACAGCGCTGCACTAAGCAGATGGTCCTGGAGTCCAGACTAATGGAAAGACTGTGGCGGCGCCGGCGAGACACACTGCAGCGGGGCCCGTGGCCGCTCTGAGCCCCTCTCTGCTGCCTGCCTCTTTAAGAGAGCAGTGGCGTCTGCAGTGTGCCGCCGCTGCTGCACAGGCACGTCTTAGCGTCTGTGACGTTGCCACTGCCAGCTACGCCCCAGAAAAGAAGAAAGAGCCAGCGCCAGCCAGCCACTGTCTGCCAGGGAAGGCCCACACGCAGCCAACAGCAACAGGTACAAATAACAACTGGATCTCACCCGTCCCAGTGCCAGTAGCAGTGGGAGCGGAGATGTGCTAGCCTGGAGAAATGTGCATTTGGGCGGGGAGGGGGGGGTGTTTGGGGTTAGAATGATGTGCTGAAGAAATGTTCTATTGGGGGGGCTGGGGGGGTGGTTAGAATGAGAGATGTGCATGTGATGTGCTGGAGAAATGTGCCATGGGGGAGGAGAGATGTGCTGCTGCCACTGGCCCATGGAGGGGGAGAAATGTGCCATGGGGGGATTTGGCACTTGATACTGGGACATGGGGGAGCGGGAGGCACTTGATAATGGCACATGGGGGTGGGGTGGTGGGTTGGCACTTGATACTGGTACATGGGGGGAGCGGGAGGCACTTGATACTGGCACTTGGGGGTGGGGGGGGGTTTGGCACTTGACACTGGCACATGGGGGGTTGGCACTTGATGCTGGCACATGGGGGGTGGGCACTTGATACTGGCACATGGGGGGTTGGCACTTGATACTGGCACATGGGGGATTGGCACTTGATGCTGGCACATGGGGGTTGGCACTTGATACTGGCACACGGGGGGTTTGGCACTTGATACTGGCACACGGGGGGGTTGGCTCTTGATACTGGCACATGGGGGGTTGGCACTTGATACTGCCACATGGGGGGGTTTGGCACTTGATACTGGCACATGGGGGGTTGGCACTTGATACTGGCACAGGGGTGGTTGGCACTTGATACTGGCACATGGGGGGTTGGCACTTGATACTGGCACATGGGGGGTTGGCACTTGATACTGGCACATGGGGGGGTTTGGCACTTGATACTGGCACATGGGGGTTTGGCATTTGATACTGGCACATGGGGGTAGCGGGAGGCACTTGATACTGGCACATGGGAGTGGGGGGGTTTGGCACTTGATACTGGCACATGGGGGGGGTTGGCACTTGATACTGGCACATTATTATTTGGCACTATGGGGGCTTCTACTGAGGCCACAAAGAAGAGGTATTTTATATGGGGGGCTCTGTGTGGTACTAGTATTATCAGGGGTATTATCTGTTTCTGCAGTATAGTATTGGGGAGCACAGCGGCACAGTATTGGGGGTAGTAGGATGATTTGTCCAGAAGATGAGAGAATGATGGAAAAGTAGTAAACTAAGATTTTTTTTTGTTTGTTGTCAAACTGCAGAGACGGAAAATAGCGACAAAATGGTGGTCTGGTCTGAAGGTCTGAAAGGAGAAGACGAGGACAGAGAACATCTACTTCAAAGGAGACGCCACTAGATGTAAGAGGTATGGGGCACTGTATATCTGTAGTGATGGGGGGAACGGTAAAGTCAGCAAGTGTCGTGTGGAGGGGGGCTTATTGTTTCACCTAGAACCGGCCCTGGCTCCCTCTGTCACCTCTTTTCATGCGGCGGGTGCCATTGCCTGCGGCATGTAAAGTGTTAAACAGCCCGGGCTGTTAGAGCAGAGCTGCGGCTCTCATGCGAGCGACCCGTGCAGCGCTTAGACTGGGCCACCGTAAAAAAGCGGCGGCACAGCCGAAGGCCCCTTAGTGACTGCCGTAAAAACACGCATCGGTGGTCACTAAGGGGTTAAAGTGGCCCTGAAAAAAAAAAATGCCCCCAAGTTGTAGGTGGGTCCAAATTGACAGAAGGCAGAGCAACACAAGTAGATAGAGCCAACATAAGCCAGAAGTAGGGAGGGACTACAGAAGTAGACGGGGCCAACAATACCATATTGCAGTACAAAATACCGCCCCAACAAGACCAAATACCACACTGCAGCATAAAATACTGCCCTATGACCATAGTGAGGGCGGTGATAAAGATGAATTCAGGAGGCCCCCTGTGGCTGCTGGCCAGGTGAATAAGTACCCGATGCTCCTAGCATTAATCAAAGCTGGGAGCATCAGATCGTTATGTACCTAGCCAGTGGCCATGAGGAGGGCTTGGGTGACCCTCTGAGAATTAGGCCTCCAGAAAATTTCCCTGTAGGGTCTATGGCTAGTCCAGCCTTGTGGCCATTGAAGAGGATCTTCTGTTCTTAACTATTGATGATCCTCAATATCCTATTGACAGGGTAACTGGAGTCGAAATGGCTGTTTTGCAATGGTGCCAGTGCTGGAACCTGGCACCAGAACTGTTTACTGTTTCCTGTCCCTACATGTTGGAGCCTCATATACCCTGAGGACGCTGCTGTTTAGCGCTAATGTGCATTGGGTTGTTTTTTTCTATGGCAGCACTATCTCCCTACACATTTGTATGAACTTTGTATTTTAACTGCTTCCAGACTGCCATACGGCTATATATGTCGGTGGTCTGGACTTTAAATATGGTGCCCGCTCCGGAGCAGAGCAGACGCCATAGCCGCGGGGTGCCTGCTGTTTCATACAGCAGACACCAGCTGCAAATGTCTGTGACCAGCGATAATGCCAGTCACTTAAAACTTCAGATGCCGTGGTCAATCCTGACCACGGCATTTGAGTGTGTGCAAACCAGGACGCGTGCGCTTCCATATGTCCTCCAGCTTCCACCGACGAGGATCAGGGGAGCTGGAATGTGTTAGCAGCAGCCCCTGTCCTCCTGTGAGAAAGGAGGCTGCTGCTAAGCAATTTCTGTGAAAAAAAATAAAAAATACACATCATAGGTATCCCGGCGTGCAAAAATGCCCGTACTATTAAGATATAAAAAATGGAAAATGGCGAAACGGAAAACGGCCTATTTGTCATTTTTTTGTCACTGCTCCTCCCCAAAAAAATGTATTGAGCCCTCACACAGCTCCGCATACATAAATACAAAAAGTTATAGGGGTCAGAATATGGAGACTAAAATTAAAAAATTATCATATTCAAGGGTTTTATCTTATTTTCACTATAAAAACGCAATAAAAAATATACATATGTAGTATTGCCAGATTCGTACTGTCCTGGAGAATGAAAGTAAGGGTCCATTCACACGTCCGGATCTGCAACACACCCGGCTGGCACCCCCATAGAACTGTCCATTCTTGTCTGCAATTGCGGACAAGAATAGGAGATGTTCTGTTCTTCCGATTCACAGCTCCCGAAATGCGGATGCGGAGAGCACTTAGTGTGCCCTCCGCATCCATTCCTGCCCCATTAAGAATGAATGGGTCCGCCCCCGTTACGGATATTGCAGAATGGATGCGGACCCATTCCACGGACGTGTGAATGGACCCTAACTGGTCAGTTTTATAATATAGGGAACGCCATAAAAACAAAACCCCAAAAATGTCACCCCAATTATAACTTTTTCCCCGCTTCTGACCACATTTTATGCAATAGTCAATCGTGCCATCAGAAAGGGCATCTTTTCCTGCATACAGCTATGTGAACAGAAAAATAAAAAAGTTATGGCTTTGGGAGGGCTGGGAGTAAAAAACTAAAGCTAAAAAAAGAAAACGGAAAATCGCCTGTCATGAAAGAGTTCATGCATATTGGATTTCATTTTTGCACATTATTGGTTTAGGGCGATGTTTCTAAGGGTATCTGATTGAGTCTATTAAAAACATTTTTTTCTTCTTATTCATAATTTATCAGCAAGATGATGCATTATTTGTGTCTATTATGTTTATGTATTTCAAATCCTGTTATTTTGATGTTATCTTATGGTAGGGAGGTGATATAACTTGTCCCTATTCGGGGAGCACGCCTGGGAGTGGGGTGCTTTACATCGCCGTCTGTATGGGATGAATATGTTTTTAAGTGTGACTACATTACTTGTTGCTCCAATAAAGATTGCCCTTGTGCCTGGCCTACAGTATCATGTGTCCTGTATTTTTTATTGATTGCTGCTAGTTGCTCGGCACATTGGTGGTACCCAATTGTTAGGAGAGTATTTAGCTGTGCCCGCTTATTTAAATTTATTGCAGGCACATTGATATTCTAGCAATAGTAATGCTCCGGATTGGTTTAGTTTTTTTTTGGGAAGAAGATGCAGAACAATGAACATGCTCCTGACATGGAACTTTACAAAATGCTCACCTCTAGTTGGTGGTTCCACCTCTGAGACCCATCTAATAATTGACCCACATTTCGCAGCCCAAGGAAGCCTTCTGCATAAGTCTTATAGAGCATATAGTTGGCTAGCCCTCTACTTTTCACCTTCCAATGACTGTGTGGCTGCATTACACAGAAACATAGAATGTGTCGGCAGATAAGAACCATTTGGCCCATCTAGTCTGCCCAATATACTAAATACTATGGATAGCCCCTGGCCCTATCTTATATGAAGGATGGCCTTATGCCTATCCCATGCCTATCCCATTGGACTGTAATAGTATTGAGCGCAAATATTCGAATCGCAAATTTTTTATTGCAAATGTATAACATTGCCGATTTTTGCAATCAAGTAAATAATGACTGGAGATCATGAATTCTCGAATTTGCAAATTTTTTGTGAATATTCGGCCAAAAATTTGCTAAATATCGCAAATTCGAATATTGCTTATGCCGCTCATCACTAGACTGTAAAATGGGGGTCTCAGGACCATTGTTGGAATAATATGTACTTGTCTGAATACAGTTTATAATGAAGAATAATATGTATAAATAGTGGTGTCTCTATCACATCGGGTCAGTCAGCGTTGTCCTAATCAGGTAAAGCTGCCGTAACCCTAAATAATATGTGAAGAAAACTGTTGAAAGCTGAGATTTAAGGAGCTGTTTGGTGGGATTCACGTACTATAGACAAGTGTTATTTGTCCTTGTACTGCAAATCAAGGAGGCAACACGGTGGTCATCAAGATTTTCTTTATCTTCTCTCTATTCCAATGGAGTTGAGTAGATATCTGACACAACCCATGGCTAGGTGTGATGCTGATGTTTCTGAAAGAAAGCAGCCAGGTCTTTTTGATCTTGTACAAACCCTTTAATCACCATGCCATTCGTGTAAATTATGGAATACCTAGTGTAAAAGCTCCATGCAGGATATGCACGTCATAGGATCACAAAAGCTGAGTCCATGCCATCCACAGGGGAAGCCCAGCAGAAATTGACCTTTGATACCAGCCATTTAACCTCTAGAATGCCACATTCTATAAGGAGCTTGATAGATAGAAAGGGGCTCCTTCTATCATCCCACTTGTGCATCACAACATGATGGCAGCCAAGTACCTGACAAAGACCCCCAGGTCTTCCAGAGTCATCTGCCTTGTAGGTAAAGATACTACTAATACTACAGATTGTAGGCAATTCATGGGACAAAAAAGCTAAAATCATTATACAGTACGGTAAAAAAAATTTAATTAGCCGTAGATTAGAACAGATAATTACAAGGTTTTCAAAATTTTAGATGACCTATTTCACAAGTTTATCAGGTTTTTTTTGTTATTCCTTTTCTGAAGACACTGATATTGACAACATGTTAATGAGTGATAACTAAAAATACTCACAGTGGTTGTGCATAGGAGCCCAAGAGACAGGACAGCACTAGGAGACCTGCAACTCTCCACTCCATGATGCAGTTAGAGACTGGTCAGGGAATGTGGACATTTATAAAGTGTGCTGACCTTAATCCGGTAATGCTAATGCTCTCCAAACAATGCTTGAGTAAATATAGTGGTGGGGGCTTTCAATTTACAGCAAGGAAAAGTACAATGGTTATGTTGTCTTTTAGAGGTATTACATGGAATTCAGGTGTGGCAAGAACTGTCTCCACTCAGGTTTCTCTCAATGCCAACATCTCAGCCCACACTCTTAACTCCATACTAACCAGATGGTCAGCAACTAAGTTGATTCCCCAGGATTCTGCCCTTGGTCCTATCTGCAGTCATCCAGTTTCTCACTCACTTCCAGTCTACCACTATACTTGTCTGGACTGGACCCCATCTCCTCTTAGATATGTACGCACTACCTTCCATCGGTCTAAGATGGGCTATTTTGGCCCCAAGTCTCTCTGAGGGATCTGAACTTTAAGCAATTCTCTTTTGGGCACTAAACCTTTTCCATTTCACAGATGATGTTACACGCCATGCTTGCGTGTTGCACACTCCCAGTAAAGTTAGAACAGGATTCCAAAGCAGCGGCATGTGATCAAAAACTCTTTTCAGATGGTGGACAGGACTCCAGGTCTTCAGGTTGATACTTTCCAGGGATATAAATGTCACCATACAAAACAATCAAATAACAAAACTATTAAATAACAAAACGAAAAATATTCTACAGTTTTCAAACCAGCACCTGGATCTGAATACTTTTGTAATTGCATGTCATAAAAAATTTAGTTATTCAATAAAATGTATCTTTATAGGGCCACTTCAATTCTTATTTCTTTGTCCTGCTCACTGAGAAGGTCGCACATGCTCAGTTTCATCTTTCAACTGCCTCCTGAGCTGTGATAGGCAGAGCATGGACACGCCCCCTCAGCTGCTGCAGAAAAGACACTCCCCTTGAGCTGTCAGCTTGATATAAATCTAGCAGAGGAATGAATGGGGAGATCTCTGGATCCATGTGAGGTACAGGGCTGGTTCTAGCTTTATTAGAAAGATATTGTCATGGACTATCCGATTAGAATTTTTTACATTATTTATGGGATAACCCCTTTAGGCACAAAACCTCAGGTACACAACCTAAACATAGTGTTAAGTAGGAAATATGAAACCAAATGAACAATATAGACTAAAATGTGTTTGGTTGTATCCTTGAAACGATCATTCACTAAATGATTGTTCATTTAAGAGTTGTTCCACCATGCTACCAAGCATCTGCAGATCCGCTGTGTCACTTGAACAGATTTGCTTTGGAGCTATTACTGAGGCATTCCTTGGTCTTTACCCTTTAAACCCTACACAGGGACCTGGACTCTGCTGCAGGGGAACCACCAGGCTGCAACGTTTTTCATGTTAGCACTTTACTTACCCTGTTCTCAGTATCACAGCATTCTGGTAGGATATTTACATGCAGAACTTTCAGTTTTCCTCAGATTCCTGCTCTGTTTTCTAACCAATCCCAGCATGCTTTGCTTTGTAATGAAGTGAGTCAAGGATAGTCAGAAATCACATTCTACTGTCAGGGACTGTGAAGAGAAAGGATAGAATTACAAAGAATAAGAAGAATTGTGTAATTTACTATGCTGAAATATGCCTAAATTAGGCGTATTTCAGGTGTAGATAGCGGCACATCGGTTAGCTGTGCCGCTATCTGTGACTTCTCCCTGCTCACGCAAGGCCTACAATTGTGGGCGCGGGAAGGGGCCAGGCCAGAGCAGGCAGGAAGGCCAGCCGGCCACCCCGACTTAGTAACCATTTTCTACGCCTGGTTTATGCATACAAAAATGTCTAAATGTAAGACAGCAAGGAAGCTGGCTTACATTTAGAACCGGCACTGGATGCGCAGAAGTTGTAGAGAAGTCTGCGCCTCTTCATAACTTCGACGGATCCTCCGCCAGCTGTGGCGCTTTATTAAGACTGGCGTCTAAAACCCGGTCTTAAAAAATGTGCCACTTAGTCCTCTAAGCCACCACTTTTATTTCTTGATCCCACAACACTAAACATCACCTGCCCTCAATGTTCAGAAGCTTAAGAATATGATAAAGCATAACACATGTTCCGGCACAGTGTGTTTTTTAAACACGCTGTATGTATGTTTACCCACAGCTGTCAATGTCACTCAAGCATCATTTACTATTGCTGTCATTGAGTTTGAGAGCTTGGGGAGGGGGAAGGAAAAAAATCATAAAAAAACAAAAACAAACTAAAACAGATAGGTTTTCTTAGGAGACTAGAGGTTGTTATATACCAACTGTCAGGGCATTTGGAGCAACTTTGGTTTGGACCGAATCAATTTGTGTCTGAAACTAACTTTTTCAAAAATTCTGTGAACGATCTCGAGTGGTTCACTCCTCTCTACTCTGTACTGTTTCATAGGGAGTGCTCTGCCTAACTAACATGGACAGAAAATACATAGGAGGCTTGAATACCTGTGGTAGGAAAAGCCCTGAGAAACATTATAGAGCAAACTGCATGGTTTCACCAAAATGGGAAGTTCTGCATGTTCTGCAACATCCTGCCAGAATGCACTGATGCTGAGAACAGGGGAAGGAAAGTGCTGACGTGAAAAACAGGTATATGGGGGAAAATATGCCGTGTTTGGGATGTTCTGGAAAGATAAAAAAAAATATCATGATGGGACTGGAGACTCCTTAATTTTTTAATTTTCTATGTATTGTAGGTTTTCAGCTTTTTTTTTGGCCTGATACCTCGGATTTTCAGGTACAAAGGGTGTGTTTAATTATTATAGAAGCTCTTTTACCACCTAGGAAAAAATGGGCTAAAAGAAAAGACAATAGTCAGGTCTGAAATTTGTTGCCTAGTAGCATGCACTTTCTGTCCTTAGTTAATAATAATAATGGTCAATGCAAGGTCAGGCACAGGTTAGGTTAGACAGCAGAGGGTTAGAGTCCAGTAAACAAGTAGAGGTTGGTACATGGGCAGACGAATGGATACATCCAGTGGTGTACTAAGGGGGGGGGGCGGTCCACCCGGGTGCTGGCTCTCAGGGGGGTGTCAGAAGCAATTAGCGCTTCCATCAATACAGATGGAAGCGCTCATTGCTGGAGTGCTGGGAGCTGGGTCCTGTCACTCACCTCTCAGCTCCCGGCGCTCCTTCCCTCCTTCAGGCCGGCTGGCCGTGCTCTGAATGGTGAAGTAGGAAGACTTCTCCCTGCTCCACAATTCAGCCTGGAGGCACAGATCGCACTGCTGGCCTGTGTGGGCGGAGCCTGCAGCCCAGAAATCTGCCTAAGCTCCGCCCACACAGTGCTGCAGAACAATCTGTGCCTGTAGGGAAGAGAGGTATGTGAGCTTCAGGAACAGGACAAGGTGAGTAGTTACTGTGTTTTTTTTTTTTTTACAGATGGGGCACAGAGGGCTTTATTACTATGGAGGGGCGCAGAGGGCTTTATTAATATAGAGGGGGCACAGAGGACTTTATTACTATGGAGGAATTGCAGAGAACTTTATTACTATGGAGGGGTCACAGATAACTTTATTACTATAGAGGGGGCACAGAGGACTTTATTACTATGGAGGGGGCACAGAGGCCATTACTACTATGGAGGGGGCACAGAGCCAGAGGGAATTACTACAATGAAGGGGGCACAGAGGGCATTATTACTGTGAAGGGGCACAGTGGGCATTATTACTGTGAAGAGGGCACAATGGGGATTATCACTGTGAAGGGGCACAATGGGGATTTCTACTATGGAGGGGGCACAGAGGTCATTACTAGCCCAATAGGCATTACTACTATTATGGGGGCACAATGGGCATTATTACTGTGCAGGTGGCAGAGTGGACATTATTACTATGAAGGGATCACAATGGGGATTTCTACTATAGAGGGGGCATAGAGGGCATTACTAGCACAGTAGGCATTACTACTATTAAGGGGCAAAATGTGCATTATTACTGTGAAGTGGGCACAGTGTGCATTATTAGTATAAAGGGGGCACAATGGGGATTATTACTATGAAGGGGACACAATGGGGATTATTACTATGAAGGGGGCACAATGGGGATTATTACTGTGAAGGGGGCACAAAGAGGGTATTACAACTGTGAAAGGGGCACAGAGAGGGCATAACTACTGTGAGGGGGGCAGAATGTGGGCATAAATACTGTGAGAGGGCACAATGTGAACATAACTACTGTGAGGGGGCACACATCTGTACAAAACTAGTGTGAAGGTTGTTAAATGAGGGGAATACTACTGTGAGGGGATAAAAAAAAAATTACGTATTGGGGGGCGGGGTGCCAGAGAAAGGACCCGCCCCGGGTGCCAAACACCCTAGGCACGCCACTGGATAAAACACACCTTTGCAGGTACTAGCAAGCTATGAAATCTATTGCTCAGCTACCTTACCACAGGGAAAGGTACCTTAAATACCCCAGGGTTGCCAGTTATTTCCTGGTGAAGATTAGGAGGCACACATGGTGGCTCTTTTCATAGCCGGGGGGAGAATGTATGTGCGTCCTAAAAGATGCAGAGGAGAAGAGGCCTTCCAGCAAGCAGGCCACATCCTGCATGGATGGAAACAGCATACTAGGCAGCCGGACCTGCTAGGAATAGGGCAGTGGAAAATGGGCCCGAGCCATCGGTTGAGGCAAGCAGGGTAGCAGCGGGATGGAGACGCAACAGTACCACTATCTATTTTATTGTTGGTGTTGCAGTGCTGTTTTTAATCCCAAAGATAATAAAACCTTGAAAATTTTAATTTGGATTGTGTAGCCTGAGTTGATGAGTTTTCTACTTCACACAGCTCCAACATAGTTCAATGTATAATCCAGAGTGCACCTCTCCCCCCAACGGATGCTCAAAGTAAATGAAGAAAATGTTCTGCCAGCCCTATAGCAAAGCCCCTGCATAGAAGCAGTAGCTACAGACTAGAGATGGCCTTGCAGTACGCACAGGGGTCGTTTCGCAGCAAACTTTGCTCTTTCGCGATTCGCCGAACATGCGAACATATGGCGATGTTCGCATACGCCATATTCTTTTGCATTGCGCCGAACTTTGACCCATGACACATCCATCAGGTGGGACAGGACAGCCAATTGAGACGTTTCAGCACATGGACACACCCCCACCCTATAATAGAACCCGATCTGGCAGCCATTTTACATTTTGTGTTTTGCCAGGGTAGGGAGAGGTTGCTTTGTGGTGCAGGGATAGACTGTTAGGGAGTAGGACACCAAACGCTAGCTAATAGGGCCACAAAAGTCCTTTTAAGGACTGGTATAGGTGTGCTATCGATAGGTGTGATATACTGAGGGGTGTAATATACTTATAATATACTTTCTAACATAGAAAGTATATTATAGTGCATTTGTATTGTGCAGCAGTTGTGTGCGGTTCTGCTGCAATACCGCAGCTATATAGAGGGGAAAAAAACGCTATTGGAATAACTAATTGCAACTGGTGTGATATACCTGTTGCCCCAAAAAAAAAAGATTGAGGGGTGTAATATAACTATAATATACTTTCTAACATGGAAAGTATACTGTGCATTTGTATTGTGCAGCAGTTGTGTGCGGTTCTGCTGCAATACCGCAGGTATATAGAGGGACAAGTGCTATTGGATCAAATATTTGCAATGGGTGTAATATACCTGTTGCCCCCCAAAAAAAACTGATTGAGGGGTGCAATATACCTGCTTCCACAAAATACTGATTAAGGAGTTTGATATACCTGCTTCCAGAAAATACTGATTGAGGGGTGCGATATACCTGCTTCCACCAAATATTGATTGAAGCCTATGATATACCTGCTTCCACAAAATACTGATTGAGGGGTGTGATATACCTGCTTCCACCAAATATTGATTAAGGGGTTCTATATACCTGCTTCCACAAAATACTGATTGAGGGCTGCGATATACCTGCTTCCACCAAATATTGATTAAGGGGTTCTATATTCCTGCTTCCACAAAATACTGATTGAGGGGTGCAATATACCTGCTTCCACCAAATATTGATTAAGGGGTTCTATAACCTGATTCCACAAAATACTGATTAAGGGGTGTGATATACCTGCTTCCACAAAATACTGATTGAGGGATGCGATATACCTGCTTTCACAAAATACTGATTAAGAGAAACGATACACCCACTTCCACCAAATATTGATTGAGGCCTGCGATACACCTGCTTCCACAAAATAATTATTAAGGGGATTGATATACCTGCTTCCACCAAATATTGATTGAGGCCTGCAATACACCTGCCTCCACAAAATACTGATTAAGGGGTTTGATATACCAGTTTCCACCAAATACTGATTGAGGCCTGCGATATACCTGCTTCCACAAAAACTGCTCTTCTCTAGGGACTTTTGCACAGGGTCATTTTGAAAATGAAAGGCAGAGGAAGAGGCAGGCCATTCCGCAGGGGTGGTAGGGGTCGGGCAGGCGCACTAGGCCAGTGCCTAAGTGGAAAGTTGGAGAAGGTGCGTGCAATTACGTCAAAGGACGCACCAGAGTTGGTTGAGTGGCTCACTCAGCCTTCCGCTTCTGCACCCTCCTCATCCTCTGTATCTGCACCCTCCTCACTCTCTGCTGTTTGCACCCCCAAAGACACCACCACCACCATAGCCCCTCCACTTGAGTCAGAGGAATTATTTTCCCATCCATTCCCAGACCTTACCAATGCGCAGCCATTCTTGGTATCGGATGAGGAAGAGGAGGTAGCGACGGCTGCCATCAGGTGGTCTGACGACAGTACCCAGATCAGCCCAAGGAGGGTAGTCCCCGCTGTTGCTGCCTACTCTGAGATCTCTAATGTCAGTGGTGGTGAAGGTGACAATGATGACGTGTCAATGGACGTCACATGGGTGCCCACAAAAGAGGAAGAGGAGGGGAGTTCAGAGGGAGAGACGGAGCAGCAGATAGGGAGGAGAAAGAGGAGAAGCAGGCAGAACTCGCAGTGCACCGGAGGCAAAAGCAGACTGCAAATGTTTCTGGAGCGAGTCATCCACCATACACGGTCACATCTTGCGCTCCCAGGGCGCCGGCACATGGCTCCGCAGTGTGGGCTTTTTTTTTATGTGTCAGCTGCTGACAATAGTGTTGCCATCTGCAGCCTGTGCTGTCAACGCATAAGGGTATTCTCACACTTGCGTTATTCTTTTCCGGCATAGAGTTCCGTCCTAGGGGCTCTATACTATAAGAATTGATCAGTTTTATCCCCATGCATTGTGAATGGAGAGCAATCCTTTTAGGATGCATCAGGATGTCTTCAGTTCAGTCTTTTTGACTGATCAGGACAGAGATAATACCGCAGCATGCTACGGTTTTATCTCTGGCCAAAAACCCTGAACACTTGCCTGAATGCGGCATTTTTTTCCATAGGAAATGTATTAGTGCCGGATCCGGCATTCAAAAAAACGCAATGCCGGATCCGTCCTTCCAGTCTGCGCATGCGCAGACCGAATAAAAAATAAATAAAATCAATGTCAGTTCCGTTTTTCCGGATGACACCGGAAAGACGGATCCGGCATTTCAATGCATTTGTAAGACAGATCAGGATCCTGATCAGTCTTACAAATGCCATCAGATGGCATACGTTTTGCCGGATCCGGCAGGCAGTTCCGTCGCCGCAAGTGTGAAAGTACCCTAAGTCGCAGTAAGCCCAACACTCACCTAGGGACGACTGCCTTAAGAAGGCACCTGGCCTCCCATCACCAAGCTCAGTGGGAGCAACGCCGTCAGAACACACAAGCCACACTCCCGGAGCTCCACGTCCTGCCTCTTCTCCTACTCCTCTCTCCTTGTAAATAAGATTACAAAATCCGAGAGAATTGCGGTCTGCAGGGATACATTTATAATAAAACAATTTACTTACAAAAGAAGCTATTCAGTCGTCTGCTGTGCCGTCCTCTGCTTGCTTCCGCGGATTCTTTCCCCTTCTTTCTGTCTCTCGTCAGTGTGCAGGCGCACTGTTACGGTGGATCTGTGGAAGACACACTGTTATTATGCCTCTCATTAGCCCCCATTATGCCTCTCATTCACCCTCATTATGCCTCTCATCACTCCCATATCAGCCCCCATGCCTCTCATTAGCCCCATATCAGCTCTTATGCCTCATTAGCCACCATTATAATCCCTTATGCCTCATTAGCCCCCATTATTCCTCTTGATAGCCCCATTATGCCTCTTATCACCCCCATATCAGCCCCCATGCCTCTCATTAGCCCCCATATCAGCCCTTATGCCTCATTAGCCCCCATTATGCCTCTTATTAGCTCCCATTATGCCTCTTATCACCCCCATATCAGCCCCCATGCCTCTCATTAGCCCCCCATATCAGCCCTTATGCCTCATTATCCCCCATTATGCCTCTTATTAGCCCCCTATTATGCCTCTCATCACCCCCATATCAGCCACTATGCCTCTCATTAGCCCCAATATCATCCCTGATGCCTCATTAGCCCCCATTATAAGCCATTATGCCTCATTAGCCCACATTATGCCTCTTATTAGCCCCATAGGCCTCATTAGCCCCCATATGCCTAATTAGCTCCCATATGCCTCATTAGCCCCCATTATGTCTCTAATTAGCCCCAATTATGCCTATCATTAGCCCCTATTATGCCTCTTATTAGCGCCCATATGCCTCATTAGACCCCATATGCCTCATTAGCTCCCATATGCCTCATTAGCCCCATTATACCTCTAATAGTCTAATTAGCCCCCATTGTGTCTCAAATTAGCCCCCTGATGCCTCTCATTAGCCCCCATTATGCATCTTATTAGCCCCCAAATGCCTCATTAGCCCCCATATGCCTCATTAGCTCCCATATGCCTCATTAGCCCCATTATGCCTCTAATAGTCTAATTAGCCCCCATTATGCCTCTCATTGGCCCCTATTATGCCCCCAGCAGCCTAATTTTTTATAAAATAAAAAAAACACTTACCTCTCCTGCTCCAGGATGCCACCTGCAATTTTCTTTCTCCTCAGTCGACTGTGCTCTGAACTCGCACGCACAGCGTGAGGTCACAGAGCGCCCTCACGCTGTTTGCAGCCCTGCACAGCCGACAGCCAAGGACCAGGAAGCGGTAAGTACAGAGCGTTTACCGCTTCCTGGTCCTTCGGTACTAATGAGCGCTTCCATAATGGAAGCGCTCATTAGTATTCACAGGCCATTGGGGCTCAAGAGGCAGAGCAGCTGCTTTAGGGAATTAGCGAGGGGGCACCCGGGGGTGGCAAAGAATAACATAGGGGGTCAATTGCCCCCCCTTGTCCCCCTGTAGCGACGCCACTACTGACCACAGACACGTGGTCTAGCAAACACGGGCAGGGAAGGTACATAACATTTACTGCCCACTGGGTGAACCTTCTGACGGCCGTCAAGCATGTACAGTTGCAAGAAAAAGTATGTGAACCCTTTGGAATGATATGGATATCTGCACAAATTGATCATAAAATGTGATCTGATCTTCATCTAAGTCACAACAATAGACAACCACAGTCTGCTTAAACTAATAACACACAAAGAATTAAATGTTACCATATTTTTATTGAACACACCATGTAAACATTCACAGTGCAGGTGGAAAAAGTATGTGAACCCCTAGACTAATGACATCTCCAAGAGCTAATTGGAGTGAGGCGTCAGCCAACTGGAGTCCAATCAATGAGATGAGATTGGAGGAGTTGGTTAAAGCTGCCCTGCCCTATAAAAAACACACACCAGTTCTGGGTTTGCTTTCCACAAGAAGCATTGCCTGATGTGAATGATGCCTCGCACAAAAGAGCTCTCAGAAGACCTACGATTAAGAATTGTTGTCTTGCATAAAGCTGGAAAGGGTAATAAAAGTATCTCCAAAAGCCTTGCTGTTTATCAGTCCATGGTAAGACAAATTGTCTATAAATGGAGAAAGTTCAGCACTGCTGCTACTCTCCCTAGGAGTGGCCGTCCTGTAAAGATGACTGCAAGAGCACAACGCAGACTGCTCAATGAGGTGAAGAAGAATCCTAGAGTGTCAGCTAAAGACTTACAAAAGTCTCTGGCATATGCTAACATTCCTGTTAGCGAATCTACGATACGTAAAACACTAAACAAGAATGGATTTCATGGGAGGATACCACAGAGGAAGCCACTGCTGTCCAAAAAAAACATTGCTGCACGTTTACAGTTTGCGCAAGAACACCTGGATGGTCCACAGCAGTACTGGCAAAATATTCTGTGGACAGATGAAACCAAAGTTGAGTTGTTTGGAAGAAACACACAACACTATGTGTGGAGAAAAAGAGGCACAGCACACCAACATCAAAACCTCATACCAACTGTGAAGTATGGTGGTGGGGGCATCATGGTTTGGGGCTGCTGTGCTGCGTCAGGGCCTGGACGGATTGCTATCATCGAAGGAAAAATTAATTCCCAAGTTTATCAAGACATTTTGCAGGAGAACTTAAGGCCATTTGTCCACAAGCTGAAGCTCAACAGAAGATGGGTGTTGCAACAGGACAACGACCCAAAGCATAGAAGTAAATCAACAACAGAATGGCTTAAACAGAAGAAAATACGCCTTCTGGAGTGGCCCAGTCAGAGTCCTGACCTCAACCCGATTGAGATGCTGTGGCATGACCTCAAGAAAGTGATTCACACCAGACATCCCAAGAATATTGCTGAACTGAATCAGTTCTGTAAAGAGGAATGGTCAAGAATTACTCCTGACCGTTGTAAACGTCTGATCTGCAACTACAGGAAACAATTGGTTGAAGTTATTGCTGCAAAAGGAGGTTCAACCAGTTATTAAATCCAAGGGTTCACATACTTTTTCCACCTGCACTGTGAATGTTTACATGGTGTGTTCAATAAAAACATGGTAACATTTAATTATTTGTGTGTTATTAGTTTAAGCAGACTGTGATTGTCTAATGTTGTGGCTTAGATGAAGATCAGATCACATTTTATGACCAATTTGTGTAGAAATCCATATCATTCCAAAGTGTTCACATACTTTTTCTTGCAACTGTAATCCGTTGCACCCATGTGGATTTGGTGTTACCGCCACAGATTGCATGCAGGCCTGCCTCTTCTTCTCCTCCTTCTACTCCATCCTCCGTCTCCTCCTCAGCTGACTCCTCCTTTTCCACTGCTACCGCCTCTTCCGCTGCACCCCCCAAGCTCCCTAGAACCCATTCAACGTGCCAGGTGAGACGTTGCCATGCTGTGCTGCGTCTGTTGTGCCTGGAAGCCGAGAGTCACACCGGTCCTGCACTGCTCTGCGGTCACAGGCCTATCAGTGGCTAACCCCGCTCAATTTGACAGTTGGTAAAGTGGTGTGCCACAACAGTGCCAATCTGTTGAGAGCGCTGAAACAGGGCAAAATGACACAAGTGCCGTGCATGGCACACGTCCTGAACTTAGTCGCGCAGCAATTCGTTGCCAAATACTCCGGGGTCCAGGACGTCTTGTGGCAGGCCAGGAAAAGCTTTGTCCATTTTAGAAGATCTTACATGGCCATGGCTTGCCTTGCTGACGTTCAGTGATGACACCACCTGCCCGTCAGACGTCTGATTTGTGACAGCCCGACGCACTGGAACTCCACCTTGTATATGCTTGATAGGCTGCTCCAGCAGGACCATGGCGTTAACGACTACCTGTACGAACTCTGCAGCAGGACAGGTTCTGGGGAGCTTGGTTTCTTTTCACCGCGCCAGTGGCTGCTCATGCGCGACGACACATGCAGACTTCTGCGGCCATTTGATGAGATCACTAAACTGGTCAGTCGCAGCCAGGGCACCATCAGTGACATTGTAACTTACGCCTTATGCATTGCGTCGTGTCATTGATCAAGCCGTCGAGGAGCAGGAGCTGGAAGATGAGGAAGTCGCAATGCTGAATGAATTCCCAGGGGGGGCTACTCCATCTGAGACAAGTCAGCAGGAGTGTGAAGAGGAGTCAGAAGAGGATGGTGGCTGGGGGGAGGAGGACGATGAGTAGCAAGAAGAGCAGGCTTTGAGGGGGACATTAAACTTTTTGGGGATTCCTGGTGTTGTCCGTGACTAGGGGGAGGAGACTGAGGTCAGCATTCTCCTGGGCGATGAGCAGGAGCCAGGGCGCTGCACCGCTTCCAATTTAGTGCAAATTGGGGCCTTCATGCTCCAGTGTTTTAAGAGGGACCCCATATAAAAAGCATAAAGGGAAAGGACCAGTACTGGGTGGCAACGTACTTAGACCCCCGGTACAAACACAAAATGGTGGACATGTTACCAGCATCGCAGAGGGCTGGCAGAATGCAGCATTTCCAGGCCATGCTGAGAGAGATGCTGCATTCTGCTGTTGCGGGCGCTGGCAGAGGAATTTCCAGCCACAGCGAAACAGGTGCAGGTACCAATCCTACTGCGCCTGCAAGAAGAGGGCAGTTTGAAGATGTGTTGGTCACTTCGGATATGAGATCGATCTTGCAGCCAACCCATCAAGAGCCGCCCTCCTGATCCAGCCTCAGGGAACGCCTAGACCGACAAGTGTCCAACTACATCGAGTTAATGGCCGATGTGGACGCTCTGAGAAGCAAGGAACCCCTGGACTACTGGGTGTGCAGGCTTGACCTGTGGTCAGAGCTGGCACAATTTCCCATGGAACTCTTGGCTTGCTCCTTGTCGAATGTCCTGTCCGAAAGGACATTCAGCGCAGCAGAGGGCATCGTGACCAATAAGCGCACTCGCCTAGCTCACGACAGTGTGGACTACCTCACATTTCTAAAAATGAATGAGGCATGGATCTCGGAGGAATTTAACACCTGTGACGACCACGTGTAATTGAATTTCCTCATGCCAGCCCACACATATGCGCCACTACCCAGAACAAAGAATGGTCCTTGTCTTATGTATATACAGCGGCATAAAAGGCCTTTTCTGTCAGGTGAATGCCTAATTTTTGGGGCCTCTACTCCAGTGACCGTCTAATGTACCGCCAGCCACATCATCACAAGTTCTTTTCTTTCTGGTGAATGCCTAATTTTTGGGGCCTGTACTGGCCTACAGTAAAATTGTTATCCACTAACCATCTAAAATGCCTCCAGCCACATAATCACTTGTTCTTTTCTGTCAGGTGAATGCCTCATTTTTGGGGCCTGTAGTTAATTTTCTAGGCTCCAGCAGGTCACATTTTTGAGATTTTCCCTTTAAGAAGAATACAAATGGCCCCTGATTAAAATACATATTTGTTTGTGGGAATTTTGCCATTGATCCCCCTCTGGTATGTCACTGTCCATGTTGTGGGACTATTTGTGCACTTCTACTAAGTATTTGGTGTCTGCAAATATGAGCTGAAGGTTTTTCAGGTCTGCCTGCCATTAAAGTGAATGGGGCCCGCCGTGATCGCGAACATTTCATGCATCACTACTACAGACTGCAGTGAGAGGTCTATGAATGACCTCACGCACCCCCTATCCCCCTGCCAAAGGGGCTTAGCCATACAGCAGTGGTGCTGTTGGGCTGCTGGATCTAACAGGCTGCAGGTGCTGTGTGGTGGTATTGTCATCATTTGTTGTTGTGCCATCAGAGTTGATAACATAAAGGAAAATGGTTCCTCACGCAAGCTCGGAGTCGGTATTATTTGTCTAAGGACTAAATTTGATGAAAGAGAAATGTTTGTTAATGGATCCACCATTCAGCCGTGTGGGGAAAATGCAATCATCAGATATGCAAAAGCAGTTGAACAATTGATTTCTAATGAATGGAGGAACAAGGAAGTTAAACATTTTCATAGAGATTGTAACTACCCTATTGTGCAAGATTGTTGAGCTCACTTTCACCTTCCTGAAGGCCTTGAGCACGGTTGAATCTCTACCCTGCCTCTGGGACTAATAGCCCTTGTCATAACTAGAGATGAGCGAAGTTTTCAAAAATTCGATTTGGACGCTTCGCCAAATTAAAAAAAAAAATTCACTTTGTTCCGAATTAATTTGGCAAGAAGTGAGTTAAATCAGCTATTTCTCGGCCTGCAAGGAGCGTGCGTCTCTGTGAACATCACTGTGCATTGCAGCAACATGCTAGCTAGTCCTTTCTGGTAGAGAAACAGTTACTGTGCGTCAGTGTGACAGGCAGCTTACATACAGTATACGGATGTGTCACTATTAGACTCAGTTCACACTTCACTTATTTGGTCAGTGTCAGGTCCAAAACACAGAACAGGTGCAGATCTTTTCATGATATGTTATCGGCGAGTAGGATTGGCTGCTGATTTTATACTCACCATACAGTAACTGCTGGAATTAACTGACCAAATAACTGAAGTGTGAACTCAGCCTTACAGATCAATGTTAGTGTCGGGTATAATGTACTTAACCGTGCAGTGGCCCAAGATTCTACTATAGAGTGAGAGCGCTCTCATTTTACACCGTCTGCTGTTTCCACATAGACTGATAGTTAACCTGTTAGCCACTGATTCTACTAAACTGTGAAGGAGCGGTCTCATTTACCTGTTTGTGGGGTGTCCACATTGATTGATAGACAAGGTATTGCGTTACCACTCATTCTACTATAGAATGAAAGAGCGGTCTGATTTTACACCGTCTGCTGATTCCACATAGATTGCTAGAGAACCTGTTCTGTCACCTAGTGATACAGGTAGAGCCCCCCTGACAGAGTGGAGAGGGTGTTAGCAGTAAGTTTGTGTTGACGTCACTGATTATTTTTCCCTTCTTCTTATCCATCAAAAGAACAACTCCAAAAAAACGGATCCTGTCTTTTGATTATCTGCCTTAACACATTCAGTATTTGGTCAGCAACTGATCAGTATCGGTAAAGAAAAAACAGGAGTGGGTCCAAAACAGAGACGACACGTGAAGGAAATAATAAAAAATATATTTTTTCTATGTTTTGGACCCACTTCTGCTTTTGGCTTCCAAATCATGATCAAATCCTGATGTGAAATACTGATCGTGTAATAGAGGCCTCATGCTCAATTTACATGAGTTTTGGCCATTTGCCTCTGAAATCAGTTTAATTCAGATAAAAAAGAAGTCCGTCATGCAGGACTTTAATGGCCTCTATCACACAGAATGACAAATTATTAAATCACCTATGGTCTAAATGTAAACGGTACACTCCCCCGGCTTACAAAATGACACAACAAAAAGGAGTGCATAACACACCAATGTGAAAAAATGCGAATCAATTTTATTAATGTATCCATAAAAGACGTACATGATGCATAATATATATAGGTAAATGAGCAGGGACTACCACAATCCTACATCACCCTACTGTCTGCCCAAACTGATGGATGGAAATGCTTTGATCTCTATGCAAAGTGCAAAAGAGTGGCCAGATATCTGAATCAATGTAATGCCACATAAACAAGAGATCTATTGGGGTTATGTTCGTGCCTCAAATGACTGGTGAGCAATACTACCTAGGTCACAGACTACAAGTCAAAAATGCCGGGTGGTGCATGAAGAAATGAGGCTACATACCAGCAGGACTGGGACAGACACCAGGGCAATGGCGCTCCTCGACGCGCCTTTCGCGTGTTGTTCGCTTCCTCAGGAGCAGTTAAAGACCGGGGAGGGAGGGAAGAACTAATAAAGTGCCGCCTACCAATCCAGTGTCCAGTGTACAGTCAGTATTTGGTCAGGTTTTTTCATCAGTATTTGAGCAGTTGAACAGGAGCGGGTTGAAAACAGAGTTAACATGTGATGGAAATGTTTGCATGTCTTCTATGTTTTGGACCCGATCCTGCCTTTGGCTTCCAAATCATGATCAAATCCTGATGCAAAATACTGACCGTGCCTTATGGATGCTCAAACGACAGGATCCATTGTGTTATGTTCATTTCCCAGTTCTTCTGACGGATCAGGAGAGCGGTAAAATAAACTGTGATGTCAACACGGCCAAACAGGGATACTAGTGTCCCTAGAACAGACTTGTGAGAGTGGCAACATCATGAGGAGTCAACACAGTGGCCCAGTCACAGAGTGGGGAGGATGGCAACAGCAGTGGCAGTAATAGGACAAGATGGTGGCAGTAGGAAAAGATGGCAGCAGAGGCAGCAGGTGTGTGCCATCTGGCGAGTGGCAGCATCAGAATGGTGGCTGAAGCACGTGGCCAGAAGTAAAGGGACATTTTTTACAATGTTCTGATGTGGCAGCACACTGCAGTCACACACTGCGGCCAGAATGATCTACAGGCAGAGTTGAGCGGACACCTGGATGTTCGGGTTCGACGGGTTTGGCCGACATCACAAAAAAGTTCGAGTTCAGGATCCGAACTTGACCCGAACTTGACCCCGAACCCCATTGAAGTCAATGGGGACCCAAACTTTTGAGCACTAAAATGGCTGTAAAAATGTCATGGAGATGGCTAAAGGGCTGCAAATGGCAGCAAAATGTGGTTAAGAGCATGGCAAGTGCTCTGCAAACAAATGTGGATAGGGAAATGACTTTAAATAACATAAAAAATGTAAAAATAATGGAGGTCCATATGGAGTAGGAGGTTGAGGACGCAGTGGATGTGGCGGTGTAGGTGGAAGCGGCAGTGGAGGAGGAGGAGATAGCCTACACTGCTTTTTGGTTTTAAATTTACTTTTATTTTTTAACCCCTTAAGGACACAGGACGTACCGGTACGCCCTATTTCCCGAGTCCTTAAGGACACAGGACGTACCGGTACGTCCTGACTTAAAATCGGGATTCCGGCGCCGCAGGGGGTTAATCGGAACGGGATGCCGGCTGAAATCATCCAGCCGGCATCCCGTAACAACGCATTGGGGGGTCATTTGACCCCCCCGTATCGGCGATCGCAGAAAACCGCAGGTCAACTCAGACCTGCGGTTTTCTGCGTTTCCGGTCCATTCGGGTGTCCTGTGACCCGATAAACCGGAAAAAGACTGCGATCGGTGGCGTAATTATACACCACCTATCGCAGTCCGAGGATTTGGAGAGGCGGTGCTGGCCCTGGTGCTGAACACTGCTGTCCAGGGTGCTGATTGGTGCAGGGGAGAGAGGCGCGAGATTCAAACTTCCTGCGCTCCTCTCTCCCCTCCTCTTCCTGTTCTGCACGAGCACCCAGCATCGTCCAGCATCAGCTCCTGAGTCCCCCCTAATCGCCATCCATCACCCTCCTGCATCCATCGCCACCCAGGTAGGTTAGGGTCAGTGAGGGAGAGGCACCGTTAGGCAGGGAAAGAAGGGAAAAGTTAGTTAGGAAAAAAAAGAAAAAGTACTTTTATTCAAAACTTTTTTTGATCCATCTATCAGACCCCAGACCCCCCCCTACCACTTGCCCTTCCCCCACCACCCCATTTTTGGCTAGACCCGGTGGTCCAAAAACCCAGTGTACAGTATGGTCATGACACGCTCCCGGTTTGAGGCCATCCGGAAATGTCTGCATTATTCCGATAATGCAGCATGTCCACCCCGAGGTAATCCTGCCTATGACCGGCTGTATAAGATACGGCCGGTCATCGATCACTTTGGGGCCAAATTCATGGAGGCCTATGTACCTGGAAGGGAGGTCGCGGTTGATGAGTCTCTCGTTGTGTTCAAGGGGAGACTCAGTTTCGCCAATATATTCCCACAAAGCGGGCGAGGTATAGCGTGAAGCTATACAAAATTTGTGAGAGTACCTCAGGGCACACTTACAAATTTTGTGTGTACGAGGGGCGAGATTCCTGTATTCAACCCCCAGAACGTCCCCCCACTCTGGGTGTTAGCGGGAAACTCGTGTGGGACCTTATGTACCCACTGCTGGATAACGGTTACCACTTGTACGTGGATAACTTTTATACCAGTATCCCCTTGTTCAGGTCCCTTGCCGCCAGATCCACGTTCGCTTGTGGGACCGTGCGGAAAAATCAACGCGGCCTCCCTGCCTACCCCCTCCAGGTACCTATCCCCAGGGGTGAGACCTGTGCCCTTACCAGTGGAAACCTGTTGCTGGTCAGGTATAAGGACAAGAGGGATGTCCTTATGCTGTCCACAATCCACGGTAACAGCACCACCCCAGTCCCTGTGCGAGGTACCGCGGCAACGGTCCTCAAGCCCGATTGTATCGTCGACTACAATCGGTATATGGGAGAAGTTGATTTCTCTGATCAAGTCCTCAAGCCATATAACGCCATGCACAAAACCCGGGCATGGTACAAAAAAGTTGCGGTCTACTTAGTGCAGGTTGCCATGTACAACTCTTTTGTACTATCCCGAAGCGCTGGCAGCACAGGGACATTCCTCCAATTCTATGAGGCAGTCCTCAAGGACCTGATCTTTTCGGACCGGGAAAGAGCAGGCCGGAGTACCTCGGGAACTGGAGGCGCCCGGATCATCCCTGGCCAACACTTTCCAGGTGTGGTCCCCCATACTGGAAAGAAGGGACGAACCCAAAAAAAAGTGCAGAGTGTGTCACAAGAGGGGGATACGGAAGGACACCACCACTTAGTGTGACACGTGCCCCGATCATCCGGGCCTCTGCGTTATCGATTGCTTCAGGGAGTACCACACTTCCATGGAGTACTACATTTTTATAATCCCCAACAGTCCACTAGAGAACATAAAAAACTATGTCTCTCAGACTTTGGAGACACGGAAACAATTTTTCTTTCCCCAAAAAATATTAGTTTTAGTGCAGGCATCCTCAAACTGCGGCCCTCCAGATGTTGTAAAACTATAACTCCCAGCATGCCCAGACAACCTACAGCCATCAGCAGGGCATGGTGGGAATTGTAGTTTTACAACATCTGGAGGGCCGCAGTTTTAGGATGCCTGCTTAGTGTCTCCAAAGTCTGAGAGCCATACATATTGGGCATCGTTGCGTGCGTAAAAGTCGTCGCTATAAAAATAACTTTTGACCAAACGCCTTGGATGAACGGTGTTAAAAATATAAAATAAAAACGGTGCCAAAACACCCATTTTTGGGCAAAATTTCAATTTGAATCCATTTTGCCGGTAATAAAGCAAGGGTTAACAGCCAAACAAAACTAAATATTTATTGCCCCGATTCTGTAGTTTGCAGAAACACCCCATATGTGGTCATAAATGGCTATATAGCCGCACGGCAGGGCATAGAACGAAGGGAACTCTATATGGTTTCTGGAAGGCAGATTTTGATGGACAGTTTTTTTTTTGACACCATGTCCCATTAGAAGCCCCCCTGATGTAGCCTAGACTAGAAACTCCAAAAAAGTGACCCCATCTAAGAAACTACACCCCTCAAGGTATTCAAAAGTTACTTTACAAACTATGTTAACCCTTTAGGTGTTCCACAAAACTAAATAGCGAATGTAGAAACAATTTTAGAATTACATTTTTTTGTTACATTGCCTCAAAAAGAGTAATATAGAGCAACCAAAAATCAAATTTACCCCTAAAATAGCCCCAAAACAACAACCACCTTATCCCGTAGTTTCCTAGATGGGATCACTTTTATGGAGTTTCTACTCTAGGGGTGCATCAGGGGGCTTGAAAGGGTACATGGTGTAAATAAACCAGTCCAGCAAAATCTGCCTTCCAAAAACCATATGACGTTCCCCTTCTTCTATGTCCTGCCGTTTAGCCAAATAGTAGTTTACGACCACATATGGGGTGTTTCTGCAAACTACAGAATCAGGGCAACCCATTTTGAGTTTTGTTTGGCTGTTAACCCATTTTTTCCAGTAATAAAGTAAGGGTTAAAATGGAAAATTTTTCAAAAAATAGAAATTTCTAAATTGTTTCTCCATCTGCCATTAACTCTTGTGGAACACCTAAAGGGTTAACAAAGTTTGTAAACCCCGTTTTGAATACCTTGAGGGGTGTACTTTCTTAAATGGAGTCACTTTTTTGAAATTTCTATTCTAGGGGTGCAACAGGGGGCTTCAAATGGGACATGGTATAAACAAAACCAGTCCTGCAAAATCTGTCTTCCAAAACCCATATGGCGTTCCCCTCCTTCTATGTGCTCCCGTTTGGCCAAACAGTAGTTTAGGACCACATATGGGGTGTTTCTGCAAACTACAGAATCAGAGCAACCCATTTTGAGTGTTGTTTGGCAGTTAACCCTTGTTTTACTCCTGGAAAAAATTGATTATATTGGAAAATTTTCCAAAAAATAGAAATTTCGAAATTGTTTCTCAATCTGCCATTAACTCTTGTGGAAGAACTAAATTTCAAAATTTGCTTGTAAACTTCTAAGCCTTGTAACATCCCCAAAAAATTAAATATCATTCCCAAAATGCTACAAACATGAATTAGACATATGGGGAATGTAAAGTCATCACAATTTTTGTGGGTATTACTATGTATTACAGAAGTAGAGAAACCGAAACTTTGAAATTTGCTAATTTTTCAACATTTTTGGTAAAAATTGTATTTTTTTACGCATAAAAATTAACTTTTTTGACCCAATTTTAGCAGTGTCATGAAGTACAATATGTGACGAAAAAACAATCTCAGAACGGCCTAGGTAAGTCAAAGCGTTTTAAAGTTATCAGCACTTAAAGTGACACTGGTCAGATTTGCAAAAAATGGCCTGGTCCTTAAGGTGAAATAGGGCTGTGTCCTTAAGGGGTTAAATTAGGCTACACCCCAAAACATTAGGAAATATAATCTGTGATAACCCCCTCCAGTCGTGCTAAACACACGTTCAGGCAATACACTGGCTGCATTGCAGGCCAGCACTTCCAAGGTGTAAAGGGCAAGCTCAGGACATGTGCCCAATTTGGAGACCCAGAAGATGAAGGGGTTGACCCATGATTCAGTACGTGTAGGAGTGTGCATACATACTGCTTCACCATGTCGCATGTCCCCCGTGATGTCCACGATCCAATTGGATATCTTCTCTATCATCTTTCGATGTTCTTTTATGCGCCTACCATGGTGATCACGGGTGGCGGGGAATCAGGGTTCTAGGCTGGAGAGGGAGCTTGAGAAAAGCATACCACATGCAAGGGAGGTCAATGGATGAAATTAAATGTAATCGAGCGGAAATGTGGGACAAAGTATTGAAGCATAAGCTTCCAAGTTAAGGAGGGGGCGCGCGGCAATTACCCACTACCGACTCGGGGAGGTAGTGACGATAAATAACAATACAGGACTCTGTAAGATGCCCTGTTATTGGAATGATTAATAAAAAATTATAGGGAATGTCACTGTGGTATTTTGGATTTGAAAACGTTAGCCAGGAGAGGCCCTGCTGCCGCTTTGTTGACTCTACATAACTTCTGCCTGATCGCACGTCCCTGTGACGTCCACCATCCATTTGGATATCTTCTCTGTCAATTTTCGATGTTCTTTTCTGAGCCTACCATGTTGATCACGATTATCGGCGAATCAGGGTTCCATGACGGAGAGGGAGCGTGAGAAAGAGAGACCACATTTAAGGGAGATAAATGGATGAAATTTAATTTTGATCGAGCGGAAATGTGGGAAAAGTTATTAAAGCAGAAGGATCGATTTAAAGGGCCAATTAAAGACACATTTTAGAAATTGAAGTCCCTGTCACCTATGTAGAGCAGGGGTTTCTATCCTGCAACATTAGTAAAATGTCACCTTACAATGTAACAGACGATTTTTTGAAATTTATGCTCCTGTCACCTATGCAGAGGTGCCCCGTGACACCCACCATACATTTGGATATCTTCTCTATCAACTTTCGATGTTCTTTTCTGAGCCTACCATGTTGATCACGGTTATCGGCGAATCAGGGTTCCACGCCGGAGAGGGAGCGTGAGAAAGGGATACCTCATCCAAGGGAGGTCAAAGGCTGAAATGTGATGGAGCGTAAATGTGGGACAAGTTGTTAAAGCGGAAAGATCGAATGAAAGGAGGTGGCGCGCGTCAATTGAAGATGAATTTTAGAAATGTAAGTCCCTGTCACCTATGCAGAGCAGGGGTTTTTCATCGTCAAAAATGGGTTAATGTCAGAGGCGTACATAGAAATCACTGGGCCCCATAGCAAAAATCTGAATTGGGCCCCTTAACCCCGCCCACTACCCACCATGGCCCCTCCCACTTCCTGACCTGGCTCCTCCCATGCCACACCCCGATTAAATAAATTTATACATGACCTACAGATGGGCCATGTCACTTGCCAGGCTTTAGCAGAGTGGGCACAGGACAGTGGACATGTGTGGCATACATATTGCGCCCTAACTGAGCGAGTGTAGGGCAGGAGCGTATACACATCACTCCTCCTGCCTCTGTCCACTGTGCTAAAGCCGGACGTAAGCCATCCCCCACATCTTAATCACATCACTTCTCTTACCCCAAACCCCTTTAACTCCTTGCTGCTGATGCTGAGTGTGCACATATGCGCATGTGTTTGTGTGTGTGGGGGGGGGGTGGTTTGGCTGGTTGGTGAAATATCATTTGGTGGCTATGTGCACACTCAGCATTAGCAGCAAGGAGTTAGAGGGGTTAATATCCATCCAACCCCGCCTAATGCCCTCCAAAATGCGGGGGGGGGGGGGGTTGTTAGGAAGGAGTAGGTGTAGGAGGAAAGCACACTGTCCTCTATGAACCCCCCCAACCCCTAATGCCCCCCAAAAATCTCAGGACAGTGTGCTTTCTTCCTACTTCTCCCCCATGGGCATTTTGGGGCTCATAGAGGACAACAGGACTCACTGGAGTGGGATTGAAGCATGTCCCACCCTGTCCTGGCTGTCCCCCTCCCCACCCCTCCTCTCTCTTGCTGCCTGGCCTGTCAGGTTAATCTGACATTAGTCTGAGTATCTGACATTATCATCGATCGATCATACCTGGTCTCTGCTGAGTGCTGTACTGCTGACTGAGTCTGCTCTCCCTCTCTCAGGCAGCCAGAGCCAGGCAGTGACACGGCAGCCTTCAGGCAGGAGTCAGGATGGACGAACGGTTCTTCAGGGCAGGCCAGCCAGGGACAGGGTGCTTCTTCCTTCTTAGTCTCCTCAGGCACACTGGCGACGGCCGACGGCGAAGTGATTCTCCCGCCTCCCTTGTGCACACTGCCACTGGCCAATCAGCAGCTGCCTCAACAGAGTTGCCTTGTGCTGATTGGCCAGACAGCAGTCAGGATCATCAGGTCAGGATCAGGTCAAACTCTGTTCGGCGCCGGGGGGGGGGGGGGGGGTTCTAGAGATTACGGAAGAATAGTTGGCTCACGCTGAGAATAAAAGCAGCCGCATAGCGCTATAGCCGCATGTCATGAGTGGGCGGGGCCAAATATTGTGGGCGGGGCCTTCTCTGCGTTCCGGACCCCCCAGTGCCGCGGGCCCCATAGCAATGGCGTGGTCTGCCTCTATGGGCGGTACGCCACTGGTTAATGTCACCCATCAATGGAACAGACAATTTTAAAAAATTTCAGTCCCTGTCAACTATGCAGAGCAGGGCTTTATTCACGGCAAAACTGGGTTCATGTCAAACACCAATTGAACAGACAATTTTACAAAAATTAGGTCCCTGTCACCTATGCAGAGCAGGGGTTTGTATACGGCAAAATTTGTAAAATGTCACCTGACAATATAACAGACGATTTTTTAAAACTTATCTTCCTGTCACCTATGCAGAGCAGGGGTTTATTCACGGCAAAAATGGTAAAATGTCACCCAAGAATGTAACAGACGCTTTTGCACCCTGCTCCCTCTTTTGCTGTGCTGGTGCCTCTGTGCGACCATCGCCTCTTCCTCCGAACTAGACAGGTCACTCACATGACCTTGATTCCATGTGGGGTCTAGTATCTCATCATCCTCCACATCATCTTCCACCCACTCTTTACCTCTGCCCTTCTTGTCGGTCTGCATACTGAAGAAAGCCACAGCAGTGGGCACCTGTGTTTTGTCATCATCAGAGACGTGCTGCGGTGGTCTTCCAATGTCCTCATCCTGAAACATAAGTGGTTGGGCATCGGTGCACTCAATCTCTTCCACTTCTGGGGCAGGGCTATGTGGATGGTCCATGGAAACCCTGCCAGCAGAGTCCTCAAAAAGCAAAAGAGACTGCTGCAAGACTTGGGGCTCAGACTGCTTGCCTGATTTGCAAGGGGGTGAGTTGAAAGACAGATGGCCATGGGCTGTAGGTGCCAACTCTGATCTTTCAGCAGGGGACTGGGTGGGAGATAACGCGAAGGAAATGTAGGCACTGTCAGCCCCCCCAATCTACTATAGTCTGTACTTGTTCTGGCCTCACCTGATTCGTACTGTCTTAAATGCAGTGTAGGCCGCAAATGTACTTTCTAGCGCAAAAGATGAGCATTTGTCACCCAACAATGTAACAGACGAATTAGTGAAATGTATTTCTAGGTAGAGCAGGGGTATATCACAGCTAACTCTACTCCATCCATAAAATAAAATAAAATACGTACAAATAAAAAAATTAAAAATGTGATTTATGAGGTGGAGGTCCATATGGAGTAAGAGTTTGAGGAGGCGGTGGACGTAGCGGTGTAGGTGGAAGCGGCGGTGGAGGAGGACGAGATAGCCAACACAGGTTTTTGGTTTTAATTTAATTTATTTTATTAATTAGGATACACTCCAAAAGAGTATGAAATATCAAAAATACAAGAATGAGCAATTGCGCTGTAGTATAACAATGGTTGGTTAAGGCCGGTATACATGTCTATTCTGCACAAGGTACGGACAAGTCCTGAGGGATCCATGCCTGGTTCATTTTAATGAACGTGAGCTTGTCCACATTGGTTGTGGACAGGCGGCTGCGCTTGTCTGTGATGACGCCCCCTGCCGTGCTAAACACACGTTCAGATAATATACTGGCTGCAGGGCAGGCCAGCACCTCCAAAGCGTAAAGGGCAAGCTCAGGCCATGTGCCCAATTTGGAGACCCAGAAGTTGAAGGGGGCAGACCCGTCATTCGGTACGTGTAGGCGTGTGCACACATACTGCTCCACCATGTTGGTGAAATGCTGCCTCCTGCTAAGACGTTCCATATCAGCTGGTGGTGCTGGTTGTTGTGGTGTGCTGACAAAGCTTTTTCACATGTCGGCCATGCTAACCCAGCCTTCTGAGGTGCTGCCGGTGACCCAGCTGCGTTGGCGACCTCTTCCTCCTCCTCTGCCTTGGCCTTGTGCTTGCACTGTAACCCCGCTGTAACAATTTTAAAAAATTTAAGTCCCTGTCAACTATGCAGAGCAGGGGTTTATTCACGGCAAAACTGGGTTCATGTCACTCACCAATTGAACAGACAATTTTACAAAAATTAGGTCCCTGTCACCTATGCTGAGCAGGGGTTTGTATACGGCAAAATTAGTAAAATGTCACCTGCTAAGACGTTCCAAATCAGCTGGTGGTGCTGGTTGTTGTGGCATGCTGACAAAGCTTTTCCACATTTCGGCCATGCTAAACCTGCCTTCTGAGGTGCTGGCGGTGCCCCAGCTGTGTTGGCGACCTCTTCCTCCTCCTCTGCCTTCGCCTTGTGCTTGCACTGTAACCCCGCTGTCAGGTGGGAATGCCACCAGCAGCGCGTCTGCCAGCGTGCTCTTGTACTCGCACATCTTACGATCACGCTCCAGTGAGGGAATTAAGGACGGTACATTGTCCTTGTAACGGGAATCCAGCAGCGTGGCCCCCAGTAATTAGCACAAGTTAGAATGTGGGCAACTCGGCGGTCGTTGCGGAGACACTGCAGCATGTAATCGCTCATGTGTGCCAGGCTGCCCAGAGGCAACGAAAAGCTGTCCTCTGTGGGAGATGTATCATCTGTCTCCTCTGTATCCCCCCAGCCACGCACCAGTGATGTCCATGAGCTGGTCTGGGTGCCACCCTGCGGTGAACAAGGTTCCTCCTCCTCCATCTCCTCCTCCTCATCCTCCACCTCGTCATCCTCCAAAACTGTGCCCTGGCTGGACAATTGTGTACCTTGAGTTGTGGGTGCAGGAACCCACCCTCGGAGCCACTTGGGAATGACTGGCTGGAAACCCTACGAAATGATCCCTCTTCCTCCTCCTCCTCTTGTGCCACATCCTCTTCCATCATTGCCAGCAGCGTTTTTTCAAGGAGGCATAGAAGTGGGATAGAAATGCTGAGAACGGCATTATCGGTACTGGCCATGTTGGTGGAGTACTCGAAACAGCGCAACAAGGAACACAGGTATCGCATGGAGGCCCAGTCATTGGTGGTGAAGTAGTGCTGTTCCGCAGAGCGACTCACCCGTGCGTGCTGCAGCTGAAACTCCACTATCGCCTGCTGCTGCTGCTCGCACAGTCTGGCCAACAGTCTGGGGTAATTTTTAAGGAATCTCTGCACCACCAAATTCAGCACATGCGCCAGGCAAGGGATGTGCGTCAAACCGACTAGTCCCAGGGCTGCTACGAGATTTCGCCCATTATCGCACACCACCAGGCCAGGCTTGGGGCTCACTGGCACCAACCACTCATCGGTCTGTTGTTCAAGGCCCGTCCACAGCTCCTGCACGGTGTGGGGTTTGTCCCCCAAACAGATACGTTTTCAAACTGCCTGCTGTCGTTTACCCCTGGCTGTGCTGAAGTTGGTGGTGAAAGTGTTACGCTGACTGGATGAGGAGGCGGTAGAGGATGAGGAAGCGGAGTAGGAGGAGGAAGCAACAGGAGGCAAACTGAGGCGCCCTGCAATCCTCGGTGGTGGAAGGACATGCAGCAAATTGCTATCCGCCTCAGGCCCAGCCGCCACTGCATTTACCCAGTGTGCTGTTATGGAGATAGAGCGTCCCTGACCGTGGTCCACGTATCTGTAGTGAAGTGCACCTTGCCACAGATGCGTATCTGTTGCGCAGTGCACACCTGATTCCCCCCACTTGGTTGTGCAGGGAAGGGATATCTTGCCTGGAAAAGTAGTGGCGGCTGAGCCCAATGTACTGTGGGACAGCCACCGCCATAAGGCCTTTAAAACTCTCCGTCTCCACCAGACAGAATGACAGCATTTCAAAGGCCATGAATTTTGAAATGCTGGCATTCAGGGCCAGAAATCGCGGGTGGGTAGGGGGGTACTTCCTCTTCCGCTCCAGTGTTTGGGAGATGGAGTGCTGAATGCTTCCGTGGGACATTGTGGAGATGCTTGGTGACCCAGGTGGTGGTGTTGCTGGCAGATCCTCTGTTTGCGGGGTGACAGGTGCTACTGTCACTCCAGAGGTGGATGAAGAGGCCAACACTGCAGCAGAAGAGGAAGCAGGAGGAGCGAGAGACCTTTCTTGGTTTTTGAGGTGTCTACTCCACTGCAGCTCGTGCTTTGCACTTAGATGCCTGGTTATGCAGGTTGTGCTCAGGTTGAGAACGTTTAGGCCTCACTTCAGGCTCTGATTGAACAGCGTGCAAACCACTCGTGTCTTTTCGTCAGCACATTGTCTGAAGAACTGCCATGCCAGGTGTCATGGTCTTACCTGCTTGCTGCTCTCCTTCGTTTGACATGTGCTGGCGGCCATCTTGGTTTCTGGGTTTCTTGTAGCCTTCCACCCTGCGGCTCCTCCTTCCCCTGGGAGGAGCTGGATGCCTAGCTCATATATATAGGAGGTCTGTGGCTTCAGTTCCTTGCTTGGTCCTCTTGTGTTCACATGCTTCTAAGACTGCTGCTGCTTCTGGTTCCTGATCCTGGCTTCGTCTGACTACCCTGCTGGTTCCTGATCCTGGCTTCGTCTGACTACCCTGCTGGTTCCTGATCCTGGCTTCGTCTGACTACCCTGCTGGTTCCTGATCCTGGCTTCGTCTGACTACCCTTCTGGTTCCTGACCTCTGGCTTCGCAAAGACTCTGCTCGGTTTCACCATCCGTTTGGACTTTTGCTTTACAGCTTTATTTTCAATAAAGCCTTCCTATTTTCACTTATCTCTTGTTGTACGTCTGGTTCATGGTTCCGTGACATTAGGACCAAGCCATGAATTCTGACGGTACAGGGCCATCCTCGCTACCCACGCTGGTTGCCAGACTTGATCAGCAGGATCACCTGTTGGGTCGGTTCGCTGTGGCGTTGCAAACCCTGCTTGAACGCACGGCTCATTTGGCTCCCGTTGCCGATGGGTCGGTTGTCGCTCCTGGGCTCGCTCCTACTGCCGCTCCGGTTGTTGCGCCAGAGTCTACCCCGACACCTGTTGTTGCGCCTGCGGTGTTTCGGGGTATGACCGGTTCTGCCCCTCTTCCACAGCGCTTTGGGGGAGAGCCAACTCAGTGCCGAGGTTTCCTTAACCAGGTGGGCATTTATTTCGAGTTGCTGCCACATGCCTTTCCCACTGAGAGATCAAAGGTGGGCTTCTTGATCTCGCTGCTCTCGGACAAGGCCTTGGCCTGGGCCAGCCCTTTATGGGAGAACAACAATCCGGTGGTTGCCGAGTTTTCCGGTTTTGTTGCTTCTCTTCGGAAGGTATTCGATGTGCCGGCTCGTGCTGCCTCTGCTGCGAAGCTCCTTATGTCCATCAGACAGGGTTCACGATCCGTAGCTGAATACGCCATTGAGTTTCGTACCCTGGCAGCAGAGGTGGGCTGGAATAATGAGGCTCTGGTCGCTGCTTTCTCTCATGGTCTCTCGGATGCCTTGAAGGATGAGGTTGCAGCTAAGGACCTACCAGTTGTGCTCGAGTCTCTTATTTCTTTCCTGATTTTGATTGACACCAGACTCAGGGAGAGACCTTCCTTTAAGGAGAACCTGCGGAGGTCTTCTAACAGATTGGTGCCTACGTTTGCTGTCCCACCCGTGCCTCCCTCTCCTCCCACGCCTCCTGGGGATGACTTGTCTGGGGGTGAACCCATGCAGCTGGGGTTTGCTCGCCTGTCCGAGGGGGAGAGGGCACTCCGGAGACGCGAGGGCCGATGCATGTACTGTGGTCTCGGTGGGCATTTTCGGTTGGCATGTCCGAACCGTCCGGGAAACGCTCGTACCCTGAAATCCTGTCGGGGGCAGATCTTGGGTGGAGTCTCCTCGTCCCCGGTTTCCCGTGTTGACAAACCACTGATCACTGTTGTCCTCTCCTGGGTCGGGGGCTCGGTGACGACCCAGGCGTTGGTGGACTCTGGTGCTGGTGGTTTGTTCATTGATAGTGTGTTCGCTGCCGCCAATTCCATTCCTCTGCAGGCTCGAGGTTCCCCACTGGCTCTTGAGGCGATAGACGGCAGACCCCTTCTGCCGCCACACGTGACTCATGAGACCCTTCCAGTGGGGATAGCCATTGGTGCCGTTCACAGAGAGTCGGTCTGCCTCCAGGTTATTTCGTCTCCACACTACTCGGTGGTCTTGGGGTACCCCTGGCTCCAGAAGCATAATCCGACTTTCGATTGGAGATCGGTCGAGATCCTCTCGTGGTCACCGCAGTGTGGGGCTAGTTGCATCCATGGGTCTGTCAAGTTGCTGTGTACTTCCTCGGACTCTCTGTTGCCTCCTGAATACGAGGAGTACCGGGATGTATTCGATAAGGTGCGCGCGGTTGCACTACCTCCGCACCGCCCATACGATTGTGCCATAGAGTTACAATCTGGTGCCGTTCCTTCTCGTGGCAAAGTCTATCCACTGTCGGTAGCGGAGAATGAGGCCATGGAGGAGTACGCTTTCACGCGGACACATTCGCAAATCTTCGTCCCCGGCAGGGGCTGGATTTTTCTTTGTGAAAAAGAAGGGCGGTGAGTTGAGGCCTTGCATCGATTACAGGGGTCTCAATCGCATCACGATCAAGAACGCTTACCCGATACCCTTGATTTCCGAGCTGTTCGATCGCCTTAAAGGGGCCACGGTCTTTACCAAACTCGACCTGAGGGCGGCATATAACCTGGTAAGGATCAAGGCGGGCGATGAGTGGAAGACCGCGTTTAACACCAGGACCGGTCATTACGAATCCTTGGTGATGCCCTTTGGGTTGTGCAATGCGCCCGCAGTCTTTCAGGAATTCATCAACGATGTTTTCCGTGACCTGTTGCAGCAGTGTGTGCTAGTCTATTTGGATGACATCTTGGTATATTCTGAATCCATGGAGGCCCACATTCTGGATGTCAGACGAGTGTTGCAACGGTTACGAGAGAACAAGCTGTTCGGTAAGCTTGAGAAATGCGAATTTCACCAATCCCAGGTAACCTTCTTAGGTTACATCATTTCCGCTGAGGGGTTCTCCATGGATCCTGAGAAGGTTTCGGCTGTCTTACAGTGGCCCCAGCCCAGTGGTCTTCGTTCCCTGCAGCGCTTTTTGGGCTTCGCCAATTATTATCGGAAGTTCATCAGGGACTTTTCCATGCTGGCCAAGCCTCTCACGGATCTGACCAGGAAGGGCAGTAATTCCCAGGTCTGGCCGCTCGAGGCCATCCGAGCTTTTGAGGCCCTAAAGTCCGCCTTTGTGTCGGCTCCGATTCTGTCGCATCCCAACCCTGGGTTGCCCTTTGTCCTCGAGGTGGACGCGTCTGAGACGGGAGTAGGCGCCCTTCTGTCTCAGCGTAGAACACCAGAGGGTCCTCTGCTTCCTTGTGGGTTTTACTCCCGGAAACTGTCTTCCGCGGAGTGCAACTATCAGATTGGTGACAGGGAGTTATTGGCCATCGTGCAGGCCCTTAAAGAATGGAGGCACTTGCTCGAGGGTTCGGTGGTTCCGGTTCTCATCCTGACGGACCACAAGAATCTGACCTACCTTTCTGAGGCCAAGAGATTGACACCACGTCAGGCCAGATGGGCTCTGTTCTTGTCACGTTTTAATTACGTGGTCTCCTACCTACCCGGTTCCAAGAACATCAGGGCGGATGCCTTATCACGGCAGTACTCCGAGCTGTCCAGGGAGGAGTCGATTCCGACTTCGGTCATACCTCCGAATCAGATCCTGGCCGCCATTCGCACCAGCCTGACCTCTCCCCTGGGTGAGCAGATTTTGGCGGCTCAATCTGGTGCTCCCTCTGGGAGACCCAACGGCAGATGTTTTGTGCCTGAGGAGTTGCGCACTCGGTTGTTGCGAACCTACCATAACTCCAAGACCGCGGGGCATCCTGGAAAGAATCAGCTGTCCTGGGCTGTTTCACGTCTGTTCTGGTGGCCTTCCCTACGTTCCGACATCGCCGCATATGTAGCGGCATGCTCCGTTTGTGCCCAGAGTAAGTCCCCTCGGCACCTTCCGTTGGGCCTTCTGCAACCCATAGCCACCGGGGAGCGCCCATGGTCACACCTGGGGATGGATTTCATTGTGGACCTCCCTGCATCCCGAGGCCATACGGTCATTCTCATGATTGTGGATCGGTTTTCCAAAATGTGCCACTGTGTTCCTCTCAAGAAGTTACCCTCTGCACAAGAGTTGGCCACGATTTTTGCCAGGGAGGTCTTCCGGTTGCACGGTTTGCCCAAGGAGATTGTGTCGGATCGGGGGAGTCAGTTTGTGTCCAGGTTCTGGCGCGCCTTTTGCTCCCAGTTGGGGATTCATCTCTCCTTCTCCTCGGCCTACCACCCTCAGTCCAATGGGGCCGCAGAACGATCCAATCAGGCCTTGGAGCAATTCCTTCGTTGCTATGTCTCCGATCACCAAGACAATTGGGTTGACCTCCTGCCTTGGGCTGAGTTTGCCAGGAACACGGCGGTGAACTCTTCCTCTGGGACGTCTCCCTTCATGGCCAATTATGGGTTCCAACCTGCCGTGTTACCGGAGGTATTCTCTCCCCAGGATATTCCGGCTGTGGAGGATCACCTTTCCGTCCTACGTGCTTCTTGGGTACTGATCCAGAAGTCCCTTGAGGTCTCTGCGCAGCGCCAGAGACTCCAGGCTGATCGCAGACGAGCGCCTGCTCCTTCCTACCAGGTCGGAGACCGTGTATGGTTGTCCACCCGCAACCTCAACCTTCGAGTGCCCACTCCCAAGCTGGCGCCTCGCTTTGTTGGTCCCTTCCGAGTGCTTCGCAGGGTAAACCCGGTAGCCTATGCCCTTGCGCTTCCTCCTGGCATGCGGATCTCCAACGTGTTTCATGTCTCCCTGTTGAAGCCACTGGTGTGTAATCGTTTCACTTCCTCGGTTCCTCGGCCTCGTCCGGTCCAAGTGGGCAATCGTGAGGAATATGAGGTGAGCAATATCCTGGACTCACGCCTGGTCCGCGGTCGGTTGCAGTTTTTGGTCCATTGGCGTGGTTATGGTCCAGAGGAGCGTTCCTGGGTTCCCTCCGCAGATGTCCATGCTCCTGCCTTGCTCCGAGCCTTCCACGCACGCTTCCCTCAGAAACCGTTTTGTGCTCCGCGGAGGAGGGGCCCTTGAGGGGGAGGTACTGTCATGGTCTTACCTGCTTGCTGCTCTCCTTCGTTTGACATGTGCTGGCGGCCATCTTGGTTTCTGGGTTTCTTGTAGCCTTCCACCCTGCGGCTCCTCCTTCCCCTGGGAGGAGCTGGATGCCTAGCTCATATATATAGGAGGTCTGTGGCTTCAGTTCCTTGCTTGGTCCTCTTGTGTTCACATGCTTCTAAGACTGCTGCTGCTTCTGGTTCCTGATCCTGGCTTCGTCTGACTACCCTGCTGGTTCCTGATCCTGGCTTCGTCTGACTACCCTGCTGGTTCCTGATCCTGGCTTCGTCTGACTACCCTGCTGGTTCCTGATCCTGGCTTCGTCTGACTACCCTTCTGGTTCCTGACCTCTGGCTTCGCAAAGACTCTGCTCGGTTTCACCATCCGTTTGGACTTTTGCTTTACAGCTTTATTTTCAATAAAGCCTTCCTATTTTCACTTATCTCTTGTTGTACGTCTGGTTCATGGTTCCGTGACACCAGGGAAATCCTTGGAGCTGGCTTTGGTGTGCTCAGTCCCTTGCTGCAGTGGGCAGTAGCAGGCATACTGTCTAGGCGACGGCCGCTCCGCTTTAGCACCCTGCTCCCTCTTCTGCTGTGCTGGTGGCTCTGTGTGACCACCGCCTCTTCCTCCGAACTACATAGGTCACTCGCATGACCTTGATTCCATGTGGGGTCGAGGACCTCATCGTCCTCCACATCATCTTCCACCCGGTCTTCACCCCTGCCCTCCTTGTCAGTCTGCACACTTTCGAAAGCCCCAGCAGTTGGCACCTGTGTTTCGTCATCATCCGAGCTGTGCTGCGATGGTCCTCCCATGCACTCATCTTGAAACATAAGTGGTTGGGCATCGGTGCACTCAATCTCTTCCACTTCTGGGGCAGGGATAGGTGGATGGTCCTGGGAAACCCTGCTAACAGAGTCATCAAAAAGCAGAAGAGACTGCTGCATGACTTGGGGCTCAGACTGCTTGGCTGATTTGCAAGGGGTTGAGGTGAAAGACTAATGGACATCGGCTGCAGGTGCCAACTCTGATCTTTCAGCAGGAGACTGGGTGGGAGACAATGTGAAGGAACTGGAGGCACTGTCAGCAACCCAATCTATCCCCTGTACTTGTTCTGGCCTCACCATTCGTAGAGCCGCATTAGGCCTGACCAATTACCGCTGCAGGTTCTGTCGCCTACTCGCACCTGAGGAAGGGGTTTCACTTGTGCGTGTAGCTGGCACAGATCGACCACGACCTCTCCCTGCAACAGGAGATCCACCAGCAGCACCACGACCTGGACCACGTCCCTTATTTGACGCTCTCCTCATATTTCTCAATTTTAGGATCTTGCCCTAAATGGTTGTTTTATTAATAGCAGAATAGAATGACAGTATGTAAAGTGTGTATCTCACACGTTCAGATGCAGACTAGGCCGCAATTACCGAATTTTTCGCCCTATAAGACGCACCGGCCCATAAGACGCACCTAGGTTTTTGGGGAGAAAAATAAGAAAAAAATATTTTTAACCAAAAGGTGTGCTTTTAGTGGGTTTGGAACTAATGGTGGTCTGTGGATGGCAATATTACTGGGGATCTGTGAAGGACACTGTTATGGGGGGATCTGTGGATGACGGACACTGTTATGGGGGGATCTGTGGATGACGGACACTGTTATGGGGCATCTGTGGATGACGGACACTGTTACAGGGGGGAGCTGTGGATGACGGACACTGTTATGGGGGGATCTGTGGATGACGGACACTGTTATGGGGGGATCTGTGGATGACGGACACTGTTACAGGGGGGATCTGTGGCAGGCACTGTTACAGGGGGGATCTGTGGCAGGCACTGTTATAGGGGGGATCTGTGGCTGGCACTGTTATAGGGGGGATCTGTGGCTGGCACTGTTACAGGGGGGATCTGTGGCTGGCACTGTTACAGGGGGGATCTGTGGCTGGCACTGTTACAGGGGGGATCTGTGTCTGGCACTGTTACAGGGGGATCTGTGGATGGCACTGTTACAGGGGGGGATCTGTGGATGGCACTGCTACAGGGGGGATCTGTGGATGGCACTGTTACAGGGGGGATCTGTGGATGGCACTGTTACAGGGGGGATCTGTGGCTGGCAATGTTATATATGTGCCATCCACAGACCCCCACCCCATAACAGTGCCATCCACAGACCCCCCAGCCCATAACAGTGCCATTCACAGGCCCCCCCCCCCCACCCCTTAACTATGCCATCCACGGATCAGCCCCCCCCCCAGTATACAAATATAAAATGTCTCATTCAATTAAAATTTATTACATATGCCCCCTCACTCCTAAATTCCTAATAGTACCTTACATCCTATTCCTAATAGGTTCTGTACAATGCAGGCAGGCAGGCCGGGGGGGCGGCGCGTCACTCACTGACGTCACTTGCCTGCGCCGCCTGCTTCATTCATAAAGTAGGCGGCGCAGGCACGTGACATCAGGGAGTTACGCTGCCGCCCGCCCGGCCTGCCTGCCGGCATTCTACAGAACCTATTAGGAATAGGATGTAAGGTACTATTAGGAATTTAGGAGTGAGGGGGCATATGTAATAAATTTTAATTGAATAAGACCTTTTATATTACTATACCGGAGCGGCGGGGCGGCGCTATAGTACACTGACTGCACCGCCCTGCCGCTATTCCCGGCCCCCAGCTCCTCCTCCCAGTCACTCCCCCGGCCCCCGCTCGCTCGTACCATCCAGCGATGTTAAACTGTCACCATTCGCCCCATAAGACGCAGGGGCATTCCCCCCCCCCCCCATTTTTTGGGGGGGAAAAGTGCGTCTTATGGGGCGAAAAATACGGTAGGTATTTTTGCCCAAAATGGGTGTTTTAGAACCACAGTATTTAAAGTGTGTATCTCACACGTGCAGATGCAAACTAGGCCGCAATTAAAGATTTTTGCCCAAAATGGGTGTTTTATTAATAGCAGAATAGAACCACAGTATCTAAAGGGTGTATCTCACACGTACAGATGCAAACTAGGCCGCAATTAAAGATTTTTGCCCAAAATGGGTGTTTTATTAATAGCAGAATAGAACCACAGTATCTAAAGGGTGTATCTCACACATACAGATCCAGACTAGGCCGACATTAAAGATTTTTGCCCAAAATGGGTGTTTTGCTAATAGCAGAATAGAACCACAGTATGTAAAGGGTGTATCTCACAATATTTTTTTTTGCGCAAAATGGGTGTTTTATTAATAGCAGAATAAAACCACAGTATCTAAAGTGTTTATCTCACACATACAGATGCAGACTAGGCCGCAATTAAAGATTTTTGTCCAAAATGGGTGTTTTATTAATAGCAGACTAGAACCACCGTATCTAAAGGGTGTATCTCACACGTACAGATCCAGACTAGGCCGCAAATAAAGATTTTTGCCCAAAATGTGTGTTTTGCTAATAGTAGAATAGAACGGGTGTATCTCACAATGACATATGCAGCAAAGGCTGCAAAATTAAGTTTTTGCCCAAAATGGGTGCTTTATTAATAGCAGAATTGAACCACAGTATCTAAAGGGTGTATCTCACACATACATATGCAGACTAGGCCGCAATTAAAGATTTTTGCACAAAATGGGTGTTTTGCTAATAGCAGATTAGAACCACAGTATGTAAAGGGTGTATCTCACACGTACAGATCCGGACTAGGCCGCAATTAAAGATTTTTGCCCAAAATGGGTGTTTTGTTAATAGCAGATTAGAACCACAGTATGTAAAGGGTGTATCTCACATGTACAGATCCAGACTAGGCCACAATTAAAGATTTTTGCCCAAAATAGTTGTTTTGCTAATAGCAGAATAGAACCACAGTATCTAAAGGGTGTATCTCACACGTACAGATCCAGACTAGGCCGCAATTAAAGAATTTTGCCCAAAATGGGTGTTTTGCTAATAGCAGATTAGAACCACAGTATGTAAAGGGTGTATCTCACACGTACAGATCCGGACTAGTCCGCAATTAAAGATTTTTGCCCAAAATAGGTGTTTTGCTAATGGCAGATTAGAACCACAGTATGTAAAGGGTGTATCTCACACGTACAGATCCGGACTAGTCCGAAATTAAAGATTTTTGCCCAAAATGGGTGTTTTGCTAATAGCAGAATAGAACCACAGTATGTAAAGGGAGTATCATACCATGACATATGTAGCAAAGGCTGCAAAATTAAGTTTTTTGCCCAAAATGGGTGTTTTATTAATAGCAGAAGAGAACCACAGTATCTAAATGGTGTATCTCACAATGACAAATGCAGCAAAGGCTGCAAAATTAAGTTTTTGCCCAAAATGGGTGTTTTATTAATAGCAGAATAGAACCACAGTATCTAAAGAGTGTATCTCACACATACAGATGCAGACTAGGCCGCAAGTAAAGATTTTTGCCCAAAATGGGTGTTTTGCTAATAGCAGAATAGAGTCACAGTATCTAAAGGGTATATCTCACACGTACAGATCCAGACTAGGCCGCAATTAAAGATTTCTGCCCAAAATGGGTGTTTTGCTAATAGCAGAATAGAACCACGGTATCTAAAGGGTGTATCTCACAATGACATATGCAGCAAAGGATGCTAAATTACATTTTTTGCCCAAAATGTTCTAAAAAAAAAAAAAAAAAAAGTAAATAACAGCAGTATATAATCCTTGAATTTCACACGTGCAGATGCAGCAAGGGCTGTAAAATTGTGTATTTTGCCCAAAATGGGTGTTTTTTAAAACCCATAAAATTATAGCTGTATTTCTACCTTAAATTGCACACTGACTAATGCTGCAAAGGCACCAGATGTAGGATATTGCCAAAAAAGTTATTTTTTTTAAAACCAGATTATTATTGCAGTATTTCAAGCTTGCATTTGAATGTCACAAAAGCACAGATGCAGTGCTGGTGCACTGAGCTTGTATAAAATGGCCGCCGCCGCCCACCTAACTAACAAACGGATAAAAGTTATTTTACTGGGTCACTGGGCTCAGGGCAGGGTAAAAAGATTGTGCACTGCACCCACACAACTAAATCTATGTAGATCGCTGAGTTTAATTGGAGTTCTGATCACAGATGCTCTCCTATTCCCTGAAATCACAAGTCCAGCAGCATCCTCTCCCTACACTTGTAACAGCAGAGTGACGTGCAGCGCTACGTGACTCCAGCTTATATAGAGCCTGGGTCACATGCTGCTCTGGCCATCACAGCCATGCCATCAGGGCCGTCTTTGCCGCAGGGCAAAAGGGGCAGCTGCCCCGGGCCCAGTTGCTCATGGGGGCCCTGGCGGCTGGCCCAACTCGCGACTCTGACTCAGTCTCTCTAATAATCTAATATGCAGAAGCGCTGCAAGCGCAGCACAGACAGTCTACTCATCACCAGTCACCCACACAGATGTGACGTCTACAGGGCCGTCTTTGCCGCAGGGCAAAAGGGGCAGCTGCCCCGGGCCCAGTTGCTCATGGGGGCCCTGGCGGCTGGCCCAACTCGCGACTCTGACTCAGTCTCTCTAATAATCTAATATGCAGAAGCGCTGCAAGCGCAGCACAGACAGTCTACTCATCACCAGTCACCCACACAGATGTGACGTCTAGACAACTTGAACTTACAGCGCCGACCGCCGAAGCACTTCGGCCCCCCGCCCCCGTCACTCACGTCTCACGTGGTAAAAGGGGGTGTGAGTGTCTTGTGTGAGTCATCACCGTCCGCAGCCTGGTGAAGCGCCACGGCGGAGCAGGCACCAGCAGGGACTAAGTCCCAGCCTCCGGTCCAGAGGCTAAAGGGATTGGCTGGCAGTGGTGAGTGAGTCACACACAGCCTCACGTGATGTGATCATGTGACCACTTACCAGATAAGAAGTCCAGACCAGTCTCAAGTAGTCACTGACCTGCTGACCTGACCTAGTGACCTACCTACCTACCTAATAGTACAGACTACACTGCCGCGCCAGGAGGGGAGGACAAGACTGAGGAGGAGGTAAGCAAAAAGCAGTGGCACGCTGCGCATAGGCATTATATATATATATATATATATATATATATATATATATATATATATATATAGACTTTATTTTATATTTGAAGAAACCGGTCAGGACTCAGGTCACCAGATCCATCCGACCATTCATAAATTTGTGGGGGATTATTATAGAGAGCCCCAAGCGACAAGGGCAGGGGTTGGGTTCTTCTCTCTGTCTGACTCTGCTGCTGAACTGTGGCCTGGGGCCATCACTTGCCACATTTACTAATCTTTGCTCAGGAAGGGGCCCTCATGGTGTGGACTGGACTGGTCATTTTCACTAAGGAATAGTTTAACCATTTATGTGCAAAAGAGAAGATAAGAAGTCAGCTCCAATCAGATATCTGCACATAGACCAAGACTCTGGGTCTATGTGCAGATATCTGATTGGAGCGGACTTAGTGACCTCTTTTTTTCTTTTTTGCACATAAACGGTTAAACTATATTCCTTAGAAAAAATGACAAGTCCACACCATGAGGGCCCCCCCTGAGAAAAGATTAGTAAATGTGGCAGGTGGTGGCCCCAGGCCACAGTTCAGCAGACAGAGAGAACTCCTTTGTCTCTCTTCTCTCTAATAATCCACCAGTAATTTAAATAACCCCATTAGTGGGGGATTATTATAGAGACGGGAGACAAAGGAGTTGGGTTCTCTCTGTCTGCTGAACTGTGGCCTGGGGCCACCACTTGCCACATTTACTAATCTTTGCTCGGGGGGGGCCCTCATGGTCTGGACTGGACTCTGGGTCTATGCAGATATCTGATTGGAGCTGACTTAGTGACCTCTTTTTTTCTCTTTTGCACATAAACTGTTAAACTATATTCCTTAGAAAAAATGACCAGTCCACACCATGTGGGTCTATATTTATGAGGCCCCCCTGAGCAAAGATTAGTAAATGCGGCCGGCCCCAGGCCACAGTTCAGCAGACAGAGAGAACCCAACTCCTTTGTCTCCCCTCTCTATAATAATCCCCCACTAATGGGGTTATTTAAATTACTGGTGGATTATTAGAGAGAAGAGAGACAAAGGAGTTCTCTCTGTCTGCTGAACCACCACCTGCCACATTTACTAATCTTTGCTCGGGGGGGGGGGGGGGGGGGGGCCTCATGGTGTGGACTGGACTGGTCATTTTCACTAAGGAATAGTTTAACCATTTATGTGAAAAGAAAAAATAAGAAGTCAGCTCCAATCAGATATCTGCACATAGACCAAGACTCTGGGTCTATGCAGATATCTGATTGGAGCTGACTTAGTGACCTCTTTTTTTCTCTTTTGAACGTAAACGGTTAAACTATATTCCTTAGAAAAAAATGACCAGTCCACACCACACCATGAGGGCCCCCCTGAGCAAAGGGTGACACCAGCCATAGCAACGCCACTGCCTCTATCTGTAAGTCACTGGAGTGCACATTAGGCAGTGGAACTGTGAACTGTCTGAACGGCTGTACAGTCGGTAGTGGCATGTGACACGTGGTAATAATAATGTGTCTGGTAAAGACCTGTGTCATGTCATGTGTGATGTGCATCCCAATTATGCCATACATACGTGTGCAGATACTGGTCCTGTACTCCTGTGAGGCTGCAAGGCAGGGGTGTGGTGTGGACCAATCATGAGACTGCATTGTGCTTAGGCCTCATGCACACGGCCGTTGTTTGGGTCCGCATCTGTTGCTCCGTTCCATGGCCCCACCAAAAAAATAGAACATGTCCTATTCTTGTCCGTTTTGTGGACAAGAATAGGCATGTCTACAATGGGCCGCCCGTTCCGTTACGCAAATTGTGGAAGGCACACGTGCGGCTTATGATTTTTGCGGACCGCAAAAAACGGCACAGTTGTGTGCATGAGGCCTTACAGTCCCTAAATAAATAATACTGCTTCTCAATGTGCACATATAATAAATAGCCCCATACAGTGTTCACCTAATAATAATATAACACCAACATTACATAATACTGCCACATAGTAGGTACACGCAGCACACTGCTATGTAATACCCACATATTACTGTCTCCATACTGTGTTCACATGCTATATACTGGCCACCATCATGCCTATTGATCTAGACTAGGGAATGGGTAGGTTTATGATGTTTCCCAGCTACAGGCGTTTATAAGGCGGGATCCAGGGGGCCCAAGGAAATCCTTGCCCAGGGTCCAATCAATATTAAAGACGGCCCTGCATGCCATTAGTAGGCAAGGCTGTGATGGCTTCTAAGGTCAGACAGTTAACCGTTTGTTGATTGGCTGCTCTGCAGCCTTTCAAAAAGCGCCAAGAAAGCGCCGAACACCGAACCCGAACTTTTACTGAAATGTTCGGGTACGGGGTCCAAAAATCCTAAAGTTCGGTACGATCCCGAACTTTACAGTTCGGGTTTGCTCAACCCTATCTACCGGTGAAACTTGAAAAATAAGAATATCATGCAAAGTTCATTTATTTCAGTAATGCAACTTAAAAGGTGAAACTAACATATGAGACTCATTACATGCAAAGCGAGATATTTAAAGCCTTTATTTGTTATAATTTGGATGAATATGGCTTACAGCTTATGAAAACTCCAAAGTCACAATCTCAGGTCCTCTATGCTTAGGCTGTATGGATTAATTAGCTGACTAGAGTGTGACACTTTGAATATTGAACCTTTTCACAATATTCTAATTTTAAGTTGCATTGCTGAAATAAATGAACTTTTACACGATATTCAAATTTTTCGAGTTTCACCAGTTCTCTTTGGGGTAACTATGCCCCCTGCCGCACTAAACACCCGCTCTTTGAGATAGGTATTGGTAACCCTTTTGTGTGTGTATGATTCACATCCATGAGCTTGGCTTGACTTTGATTCTCTTGCTCCTTAGGATCTAAGCCTGGACCTAGTTGTACCTCTCTGGTCAATAACCTCAGCTTTGTTTCTGACTGTGATCTCTCTCTACATTTACCAATCAGGGGTCCACCACCAATGAGGTCAGGTGAGGTGATCGCCTCAGGCAGCACCAAGTAGGGGCAAGAGGGGGGCAGCGGAGGAGCCACGGGCAATGAGTGCTTTTATTGTGGCAAAGGGGTTAGGTTAAGAAATTGCCATTAGTGAGGGTGCCATTTTAGTTTTTGCCTCTTCTGCTGGCAATTTGAGACTCCTACAGAAACCACGACCTGGGGATTCCCTGCAGTGAAGTTGAGATCCCTGTATGGCTTGCCCCAATTGAACTATGTCATTTTATACAAAGTGCTAGCTCAGAGGGTCTACTTCTAGTTCTAGTGCAACTGTATTATATCACCTGCAGTAAGGTGTGTGATATCTCTATGCAAATACAGTAGTAATGAAGGATAAAGAAGGCACCAAGTCTGAAACCAGGACTCCTTCTTAACAAATTCTATTCAGCCTGAAGAATCGCCATAAACTGCGACCACACTTTAGCTGCTGCATCTGAATACCTTAACATGATGGTAGTCAGCACTAAGGAGAGCTTAGGAGCTAGCTGTAGACTGTTCATACTGTACATTGAATTTAAAAGCGTTTTCCGAGATTTTTATACTGATGACCTATCCTCTGCCCAATCAGCTGTTTGAGAAGGCGCCGGCACTCCTGTGAGCACCACAGCCTTCTCGCAGCTCAACAAGCGCAGCGCCATACACAGTATAGCAGCTATGCTTTGCATGGAAGCTGAGCCCCATTCACTTAAAAGGAGCTAAGCTGCGCCTAGTACATGAGACACATGAGCACAGGGCTGGTGCCACCAGTAAGGCGACTTAGGCAGTCGCCTTGGGCGCCATTTAGCAGGGGGCGCCCGTTGCGGGTTTAAAAAAAAGTTGGTTATATAAGTTCGGGCGGCCGGTCGGCGGCGCCCCTCATGCTGCGCCACTTGAGCGGCTGAGGCTGAACGCTTGCCGCTCTAAAGAATCCTGCCTGCGCCTGCTGTGGCTGCTCTGTGCTGTTGTTAATGTAGCGTGGCCGAGCTCTGTTCGGTCTGCAGTACAGGAGCGTTTGTTTCCTGTGTACCCGGCCGGACTGACAGGAAGTGCTCACTAAGTGAGCACTTCCTGTCAGTCCGGCCGGGTACAGGAAACAAAAGCTCCTGTACCGCGGATCGAACAGAGCTCGGCCACGCTACATTAGAGGTGGGGGTAGAAATTAGAATGAGAGTGACAAGGGAGAGGGGGGTGGAATAATGAGAGTGACAAGGGAGGGGGGGTGGAATAATGAGAGTGACAAGGGAGGGGGGGGTGGAATAATGAGAGTGACAAGGGAGGGGGGGTGGAATAATGAGAGTGACAAGGGAGTGGGGGGTGGAATAATGAGAGTGACAAGGGAGGCGGGGGGTGGAATAATGAGAGTGACAAGGGGTGGTTGAATAATGAGAGTGACAAGGGAGTGGGGGGGTGGAATAATGAGAGTGACAAGGGAGGGGGGGTGGAATAATGAGAGTGACAAGGGAGGGGGGATAATGAGAGTGACAAGTGAGGGGGGGTGGAATAATGAGAGTGACAAGTGAGGGGGGGTGGAATAATAAGAGTGACAAGGGAGAGGGGGGGAATAATGAGAGTGACAAGGGAGGCGTGGGTGGAATAATGAGAGTGACAAGGGAGGGGGGGTGGAATAATGAGAGTGACAAGGGAGGGGGGGTGGAATAATGAGAGTGACAAGGGAGGGGGGGATAATGAGAGTGACAAGGGAGAGGGGGGGAATAATAAGAGTGACAAGGGAGGGGGGGATAATGAGAGTGACAAGGGGGGGATAATGAGAGTGACAAGGGAGAGGGGGGGATAATGAGAGTGACAAGTGAGGGGGGGGTGGAATAATGAGAGTGACAAGGGAGAGGGGGGGATAATGAGAGTGACAAGTGAGGGGGGGGTGGAATAATGAGAGTGACAAGGGAGGGGGGGATAATGAGAGTGACAAGTGAGGGGGGGTGGAATAATGAGAGTGACAAGAGAGAGGGGGGTGGGATAATGAGAGTGACAAGGGAGAGGGGGGTGGAATAATGAGAGTGACAAGGGAGAGGGGGTGGAATAATGAGAGTGACAAGGGAGGGGGGGTGAAATAATGAGAGTGACAAGTGAGGGGGGTGGAATAATGAGAGTGACAAGGGAGGGGGGTGGAATAATGAGAGTGACAAGGGAGGGGGGGAATAATGAGAGTGACAAGGGAGAGGGGGTGGAATAATGAGAGCGACAAGGGAGGGGGGGTGGAATAATGAGAGTGACAAGGGAGGGGGGTGGAATAATGAGAGTGACAAGGGAGGGGGGGATAATGAGAGTGACAAGGGAGGGGGGTGGAATAATAAGAGAGACAAAGGGGGGGTGGAATAATGAGAGTGACAAAGGGGGGTGGAATAATGAGAGTGACAAGGGAGGGGGGAAATAATGAGAGTGACAAGGGAGGGGGGAAATAATGAGAGTGACAAGAGAGGGGAGGAATAATGAGAGTGACAAGGGGGGGGGAGAGTGACAAAAGAGGGAGGGGGGGGGGAGAGTGACAAAGGAGGGAGGGGGGGGGGGGGGAGAGTGACAAGGGAGTCCCCAGAGTCAGACCAAGAGCCAGACTGCAGCCAGAGACCAGATCATCTTATTGTCCTGGTGGTAAGTAGACAATGCAATATGTTTATTATTTAATTGTTTAGTTATTAATACTACATTGGAAACAAAATTACCTCACATTTAGGGTCCATTCACACATCCGTGTGTGTTTTGCGGATCCACAAAACACGGACAGCGGCAATGTGCGTTCCGCATTTTGCGGACCGCACATTGCCGGCACTAAGAGAATATGCCTATTCTTGTCCGCTATTGCGGACAAGAATAGGACATGTTTTATTTTTTTCAGGATCGGAATTGCGGATCCGGGTCCGCAATTCCGGATCGGGGCCGCACAACGTGCGGCCCCATAGAAATGTATGGGTCCGCAATTCCGTTCCGCAAAAAGAGACGGCTACAAGAAGCTGGATTAACCCTAAGGGAAACATAGCAGTTCTTTTAATTTAAAAGCTGAGAAAGGGGTGGAACATGATATGGGCAGATCATCTGATAAGGGGGGGAGGGGGCGGCAAAAATCCTTGCACCGGCCCTGCATGAGCATGTCATCACTTGGTCTAGGAAGATCTGTAAGAAGGCCGTGGCACTCAGAGGAGCTCCGGTGCCTTCTCAAACAGCTGATCGGCGGGGGTCCCGGACCCCCACTGATCAGACACTGAGGATAGATCATCAGTATAAAAATCTTATATATACACCAATAATGAATGACTCACAGAAGTGAGTACCCGTGCCAAGCCTGCACGTCAAGTTAGACACCATAAAAGAAAAATAGGGCTAGCACAAATAGTAGTGAATATAAACTTTATTATAGTCTCAATACGAGACAAAATACAGTAAAATACAGGTAAAAGACAATGTAATGGTGGATGGAAAACACACAGGACGACATGGGACACCACTAATCACTCAACATATCAAGGCTGGAAAGATCGTATAAATATCACATAGTGTATACATAACCCCAGATAGGTGTCTAATGCATATAACCAGCCAAAGCTATAAGAACAGAGTAAAAATTAGATACAGTACAGGGAGGTATAAAGTGCATAGTGCTGTATGTCTTTTTTGAGCCTATGACGCTCTGTAGAGTATTATGGCACTGCAGAACATATTACTGAACAGGTAGAATAATGACTCACAGGTGACATCTTCTCTGACGATCATTCTCTCTATTTCACCATCTTCTCCATTTGACCTAGATAATGATGATGACTTCTTCCAGTGGGGATTTGCCTCTACTGCCATGCAGACTCTTTGGATCCTCATTCCATATACCGGGGCATTTCAAACATGGTGCCAGAGGGACCACAGAAGAGAGGCATTGATAATATACCTGCTGATAGCATAACGTGAAGTGTGTCTAGTCAACTTGTCAATGCTATTGATCCGACACCATCTCAGCATAGTAACTGACCCTAGTGGCAGTGGGAACACTACAAGTGCTCTTCCAGACTGGGACTTCATGTGCTGCTGCCTACATATAGCAGGGATCTAAATGTTAAGAAGTAGAAAAAGATTGACCAGGAATATGTAGTACAGAACCATTTCAGACCCTATAAAATACCTCGTGCTGTTTCAGCTCTGTCGGGTGCATAGGTTAGTGTCTGTAGCCATCCTTAGGCCCCTTTCACACGAGCGAGTTTTTCACGCGGGTGCAATGTGTGACGTGAATGCATAGCACCCGCACTGAATCCGGACCCATTCATTTCAATGGGTCTGTGTACATGAGCATTTTTTTTTGCGCATCAGTTTGCATTGCGTGAAAAACCCAGCATGTTCTATATTCTGCGTTTTTCACGCAGCCCTGGCCCCATAGAAGTGAATGGGGGTTCAGTGAAAAACGCATTACATTCGCAAGCAAGTGCGGAGGCAGTGCGTTTTTCACTGATGGTTGCTAAGAGATGTTTGTAAACCTTCAGTTTTTTTTATCACACACGTGAAAAACGCATCAAAACGCATTGCACCCGCGTGGAAAAACTCAACAACTTAACGCAATCGCAGACAAAACTGACTGAACTTGCTTGCAAAATGGTGCGAGTTTCACTGAACGCACCCTGAACGCATCTGGAGCCAATCCGTCACGCTCGTGTGAAAGAGAACAAAGTTCTGGTATTGGATAAATGATATCTTTATGCAGTACCTAGCTGAACAGTGTTGCCTAATATTTACTTGCTGCTCGAGAGATTAGAGAGAGCACAGACAAATATGCAAGAGGCATTCCTATACCTGATAAGCCATTTACATGGAAATGAAAAAGGAAAGCAAAATAAAGGTCATAGATAGGTGTTACGGCATACAAGGGAATGCTCCAAACTCCGAACGGAACCTCACAAATAGCTGTTATCAGACGAATAGGAAACACGCCCAAGCGGCTTACACTCCTGGCAATCAGTCTCTAACAGCATACGGTGAATCCCCCCAAGAACGAGACGAGGCTCCGTGTTGAGGGTCAAGCAGTGGACAGCCAGAGCTGTGCGTTTATTGATCTTATATAACATTGTTACACACTAGTACCACCCACAGGGTTTTGTAAAACAACCAATAAACACGTACAATACAGTAAAACACTCCCACACAAAATCCTCCCCTCTGCCTGTGATACAATTACCTTACACAATGGGTTGATGTAATTATCACAGGCAGGAGAATACACAATGTCTTCTGTCCTGGAGACAACCGAGTAGTAAGTCAATTATCTCTCAGGACAAAGGGAAATCGCCAATACACACGTGGGGACAATAGGACAGACATCACTATTCAAATATACAATGTCACAACCATTACAGTAAACACAGACATTTAACATATCCCAAAATGGCACGAATTAGACCAGAGGTTCAAAAGTTAGTAAAAGTCCTTTGTGAACAAAGGAAGCATGGCTTTTCTGCCCAAAACCAATTTTTACAGAGTAAGGCTGTGTGAGATAATTGGCTTAACTGGGTGTGGTAAGCCAACTAGGTACAGAAAATACCTCTATTCACAACAACAAAACTACACAAAAATACATAACTCCTATCAAACTGAACAGAACCCCCACATTCAACTTATCCCCAGATGGCTTGGATCTGAGCGCTCAATATATCTGAACAGCGCTCAGATGCCACAAACACAGTCAAATCGCCATGGGGTTTAAGTTTAGCATGGGCTGATGAGAGCGCCCATAATCCTGGGGCAAGAGGGTGGCAACCAGGCCCCTCCAAAACCCAGTGGCAAGGTTGGTTTCGCCACAATAGGGTTGAGCGAACCTGAACTGTAAAGTTTGGGTTCGTATCGAACCTTAGGATTTTTGGACCCTGGACCCGAACCCGAACATTTCATTAAAAGTTTGGGTTCGGGTTTGGTGTTCGGCGATTTCTTTGCGCTTTTTGAAAGGCTGCAGAGCGATTAACTGTCTGACCTTAGAAGCCATTACAGCCATGCCTACTAATGGCATGGCTGTGATTGGCCAGTGCAGCATGTAACCCAGCCTCTATATAAGCTGGAGTCACGTAGCGCTGCACGTCACTCTGCTGTGCTTAGTGTAGGGAGAGGTTTCTGCTGGTGATTTCAGGGAGAGAATAGGAGAGAGTCTTTGTTCAGAACTTGAATCTAACTCAGCGATCTACATACATATAGTTGTGTGGGTGCAGGGCACAATCTTTTTACCCTGCCCTAAGCCCAGTGACTGAAAAAAATAACTTTTATCCGTCTGTTAGTTAGGTGGGCGGCGGCGGCCATTGTATGCAAGCTCAGTGCACCAGCACTGCATCTGAGCTTTTGTGACATTCAAATCCAAGCTTGAAATACTGCACTAATAATCTGGTTTTAAAAAAAATCACCAAATCACCTTTTTTTTGGCAATATACAACATCTGGTGCATTTGCAGGATTAGTCAGTGTGCAATTTAAGCTAGAAATACAGCCATAATTTTCTGGGTTTTTAAAAACACCAGTTTTTTGGCAAAAGCCACTATTTTACAGCCCTTGCAGCATCAGCACATGTGAAATTCAAGGGTTATATACAGCTTTCACATTCAGTTAGTAAAAAAAACATTTTTTTTTGGCAATATGAAACATCTGGATTAGTCAGTGTGCAATTTAAAGGGACACTGACTGGCCCAAAAAGCATATTTAGGTATATATATGACAGTACAGGTCTTATAAAGTGTATAAGAATCATCTAAGTATCCCCCCTGTCCACCTTATAACTACAGTAATGTGAAGTTTTATAACCTGCTTGAATCGTCTTCAATCTACCCAAGGGGCGGCATTTCTTCTCAACTCGCGCCCAGCCAGCCTCGCCCCAACTGCCGTTTGAAGCGCCGCCCAGCTCATCAATATTCACTTCGCTGGGCGGCGCACTAATCCGCACTAATCATATCGCGCCTGCGCACTAATTAACCCCTTTTCAGCTGTAACAGAGCAGCGCTCTGAAGCGCTGCTGTGAACTGTGCCCAGCGCATGCGCATAAAGCAGAGGCTGCATCGGCCTCTGAGAATGAGACTGTGCGCAGGCGCGATGCGATCCCGGCCAGTGAGGGTGCCGGGCGCATGCGCTGAAGATGAGCCGGAGGCCGATGCCCATAGTATTGTTTTGGGCATGCGCCGAATCTTGCGTCGGGGACACTAGTAGCCGCCCAGCGAAGTGAATATTGATGAGCTGGGCGGCGCTTCAAACGGCAGTTGTGGCGAGGCTGGCTGGGCGCAAGTTGAGATGAAACACCGCCCCTTGGGCAGATTGAACACGATTCAACCAGGTTATAAAACTTCATTTTACTGTATTTATAAGGTGGACAGGGGGGATACTTATATGCTTTTAATACACTTGATAAGACCTGTACTGTCATATATATACCTAAATATGCTTTTTGGGCCTGTCAGTGTCCCTTTAAGCTAGAAATACAGCCATAATTTTCAGGGTTTTTAAAAACACACTTTTTTCCCAAAATACCCAATTTTACAGCCCTTGCAGCATCAGCATGTGTGAAATTCAAGGGTTTTATACTGCTGTCATATTCAGTCATTAAACAAACACCCGTTTTGGGCAAAAAAGTTTATTTTGCAGCCTTTGCTGCATATGTCATGGTGAGACACACCCTTTACATACTGTAGTTCTATTCAGTTATTTGAAATACAGCCATTTTGGGCAAACAAATTTAATTGCGGCCTAGTCTGGATCAGTCGGTATGAGATACACCCTTTATATACAGTGGTTATATTCTTCTATTAATAAACCACAGTTTTTTGGGCAAAATACACAATATTTCTGGCCTTGCAGCATCAGCACATGTGAAATTCAAGGGTTATATACTGCTGTCATATTCAGTCATTAACCACCTCTGGACCGACTAACGCAGGATCGCGTTCCGGAGGTGGCAGCGCTGCGCACAGTCACGCATATACGCGTCATCTCGCGATGGCCGAGATTTCCTGTGAACGCGCGCACACAGGCGCGCGCGCTCACAGGAACGGAAGGTAAGAGAGTTGATCTCCAGCCTGCCAGCGGCGATCGTTCGCTGGCAGGCTGGAGATGTGTTTTTTTTAACCCCTAACAGGTATATTAGACGCTGTTTTGATAACAGCGTCTAATATACCTGCTACCTGGTCCTCTGGTGGTCCCCTTTGTTTGGATCGACCACCAGAGGACACAGGTAGCTCAGTAAAGTAGCACCAAGCACCACTACACTACACTACACCCCCCCCCGTCACTTATTAACCCCTTATTAGCCCCTGATCACCCCTGATCACCCCATATAGACTCCCTGATCACCCCCCTGTCATTGATTACCCCCCTGTCATTGATCACCCCCCTGTAAAGCTCCATTCAGATGTCCGCATGATTTTTACGGATCCACTGATAGATGGATCGGATCCGCAAAACGCATCCGGACGTCTGAATGAAGCCTTACAGGGGCGTGATCAATGACTGTGGTGATCACCCCATATAGACTCCCTGATCACCCCCCTGTCATTGATTACCCCCCTGTAAAGCTCCATTCAGACGTCCGCATGATTTTTACGGATCCACTGATAGATGGATCGGATCCGCAAAACGCATCCGGACGTCTGAATGAAGCCTTACAGGGGCGTGATCAATGACTGTGGTGATCACCCCATATAGACTCCCTGATCACCCCCCTGTCATTGATCACCCCCCCTGTCATTGATCACCCCCCCTGTCATTGATCACCCCTCTGTAAGGCTCCATTCAGACATTTTTTTGGCCCAAGTTAGCGGAATTTTTTTATTTTTTTCTTACAAAGTCTCATATTTCACTAACTTGTGTCAAAAAATAAAATCTCACATGAACTCACCATACCCCTCACGGAAACCAAATGCGTAAAAATTTTTAGACATTTATATTCCAGACTTCTTCTCACGCTTTAGGGCCCCTAGAATGCCAGGGCAGTATAAATACCCCACATGTGACCCCATTTCGGAAAGAAGACACCCCCAGGTATTCCGTGAGGGGCATATTGAGTCCATGAAAGATTGAAATTTTTGTCCCAAGTTAGCGGAACGGGAGACTTTGTGAGAAAAAAATTAAAAATATCAATTTCCGCTAACTTGTGCCAAAAAAAAAAATTTCTATGAACTCGCCATGCCCCTCATTGAATACCTTGGGGTGTCTTCTTTCCAAAATGGGGTCACATGTGGGGTATTTATACTGCCCTGGCATTCTAGGGGCCCCAAAGCGTGAGAAGAAGTCTGGTATCCAAATGTCTAAAAATGCCCTCCTAAAAGGAATTTGGGCCCCTTTGCGCATCTAGGCTGCAAAAAAGTGTCACACATCTGGTATCTCCGTATTCAGGAGAAGGTGGGGAATGTGTTTTGGGGTGTCATTTTACATATACCCATGCTGGGTGAGAGAAATATCTTGGTCAAATGCCAACTTTGTATAAAAAAATGGGAAAAGTTGTCTTTTGCCAAGATATTTCTCTCACCCAGCAAGGGTATATGTAAAATGACACCCCAAAACACATTCCCCAACTTCTCCTGAATACGGCGATACCAGATGTGTGACACTTTTTTGCAGCCTAGGTGGGCAAAGGGGCCCACATTCCAAAGAGCACCTTTAGGATTTCACAGGTCATTTACCTACTTACCACACATTTGGGCCCCTGGAAAATGCCAGGGCAGTATAACTACCCCACAAGTGACCCCATTTTGGAAAGAAGACACCCCAAGGTATTCCGTGAGGGGCATGGCGAGTTCCTAGAATTTTTTATTTTTTGTCACAAGTTAGTGGAAAATGCTGATTTTTTTTTTTTTTTTTTTTTCATACAAAGTCTCATATTCCACTAACTTGTGACAAAAAATAAAAACCTTCCATGAACTCACTATGCCCATCAGCGAATACCTTGGGGTCTCTTCTTTCCAAAATGGGGTCACTTGTGGGGTAGTTATACTGCCCTGGCATTCTAGGGGCCCAAATGTGTGGTAAGGAGTTTGAAATCAAATTCTGTAAAAAATGACCTGTGAAATCCGAAAGGTGCTCTTTGGAATATGGGCCCCTTTGCCCACCTAGGCTGCAAAAAAGTGTCACACATATGGTATCTCCGTATTCAGGAGAAGTTGGGGAATGTGTTTTGGGGTGTCATTTTACATATACCCATGCTGGGTGAGAGAAATATCTTGGCAAAAGACAACTTTTCCCATTTTTTTATACAAAGTTGGCATTTGACCAAGATATTTCTCTCACCCAGCATGGGTATATGTAAAAAGACACCCCAAAACACATTCCCCAACTTCTACTGAATACGGAGATACCAGATGTGTGACACTTTTTTGCAGCCTAGGTGGGCAAAGGGGCCCATATTCCAAAGAGCACCTTTCGGATTTCACAGGTCATTTTTTACAGAATTTGATTTCAAACTCCTTACCACACATTTGGGCCCCTAGAATGCCAGGGCAGTATAACTACCCCACAAGTGACCCCATTTTGGAAAGAAGAGACCCCAAGGTATTTCGTGATGGGCATAGTGAGTTCATGGAAGTTTTTATTTTTTGTCACAAGTTAGTGGAATATGAGACTTTGTAAGAAAAATAAAAAATAAAAAAATAAAAATCATCATTTTCCGCTAACTTGTGACAAAAAATAAAAAGTTCTATGAACTCACTATGCCCATCAGCGAATACCTTAGGGTGTGTAATTTCCGAAATGGGGTCATTTGTGGGGTGTTTGTACTGTCTGGGCATTGTAGAACCTCAGGAAACATGACAGGTGCTCAGAAAGTCAGAGCTGCTTCAAAAAGCGGAAATTCACATTTTTGTACCATAGTTTGTAAACGCTATAACTTTTACCCAAACCATTTTTTTTTTTTACCCATTTTTTTTTTATCAAAGACATGTAGAACTATAAATTTAGAGCAAAATTTCTATATGGATCTCGTTTTTTTTGCAAAATTTTACAACTGAAAGTGAAAAATGTCATTTTTTTGCAAAAAAAATCGTTAAATTTCGATTAATAACAAAAAAAGTAAAAATGTCAGCAGCAATGAAATACCACCAAATGAAAGCTCTATTAGTGAGAAGAAGAGGAGGTAAAATTCATTTGGGTGGTAAGTTGCATGACCGAGCAATAAACGGTGAAAGTAGTGTAGGTCAGAAGTGTAAAAAGTGGCCTGGTCTTTCAGGGTGTTTAAGCTATGGGGGCTGAGGTGGTTAAACAAACACCTGTTTTGGGCAAAAAAGTTTATTTTGCAGCCTTTGCTGCATAGGTCATTGTGAGATACAGCCTTTACATACTGTGGTTCTATTCAGTTATTTGAAATACAGCCATTTTGGGCACAAATCTTTAATTGCGGCCTAGTCTGGATCAGGGCGTGTGAGATACACCCTTTACATACTGTGGTTCTATTCAGTCATTAAACAAACACCCATTTTGGAGTGCTTGCGTACTAAGGAAGATGTAATCTAACCTCTGGTAAGAGGAGTGAGCAGAAGAAAAATAGGTATAGTCCTTCTCATTGGAATGCATTGCCCTCCAGACGTCTATAAGACCCTGTTGGGAAAGTGCTTTTTTTATTTTATAAAGCGATATTTTGGACATGGATGAGGATCCAGGGGAAGAATCAAGGCTAGGGACTAATGCGACATTAAAGTCACCTCCCAGGATTACAATGCCCTCAGCAAAGGACTCAAGATTTTTTATGTTTTCTAGAATCCATGCGGTTTGTGCAGTGTTAGGTACATATATATTACAAAAAGTGAATAGTTGGGGACCTATTAATCCTTTCACAAAGATATATCTACCATCCCTATCCACCAAAGTGTCTTGAAGAATAAACGGAGTGTTTTTATGTATGGCAATACTGACCCCTTCTGTGGCTGTGGATGGAGAAGTGCTATGAAACCATTGTTTACAAAGCAAATGAGATAGCTTTGGAACATGTTTTGTGCGAAAATGGGTTTCTTGTAATAAAGCTACCTGCACTCTCAATTTATGCAAATAATGACATACTTGGCTCCTTTTAGAAGGTGCGTTTAACATTTAACGTGGTGTCTCCACATATGAGACATTTGAACTTGGGAGTGGGTCTACAATGGGTGGACCGAGTCCCCACTTGAGCTAGCTATTGTGGATAATAAAGATAGCTGATCAGATAGACCTGAGAGGAAACATTGGTGGCAGAAAAAGGGGACTTGCTGCGAATATTTGCATTTAACTCTTTCGCCACTAGGTGTCACCATTTGCATAGAAAACTTTTACCACAACTTTTAACCAGTGAATCTCTGCACATATTGAACTCATATAATCTGTTGAAGAGACAGTAAAGCTTGAGGAGAGTGAAATTGGAAGTAGCCTTCCAACTCAATAAACACATAGTTTAAGCTAGAGAAGGAGGAAAAGCAGGGATAGTTATGCAGGAACTTCAATTAGTAAAACTTGCCAGGAACATGACAAGGGTTCCTGTTTTACATTTCACAAGAGGTAATGTGACCTGGCATTCGTAGGTCGCCAGAAAGATTATGTATAGACGGCGATTCAAATCTGTCATATGTTGATCCGACCTCAGACGGGTGGTCGCCCCTGGGCTTTCTTTGATTTCTCATGGTTTGTAGAGTGAAACTAAATCGCACCTCCTCATTCCTATACTATTGACTACTGTATGTAATAAGCAGCATTTCTTATGATAAAACATGGCTATACAGCGGTTATATCAATCATTTGCTGTGCACTATTAGGAGGCAATTAGTATACAGTTTGATCAAAGAGCATAAGCCCACTTACCGCGACAAGGTTTCCTCCTGTTAAGTGGGAACCTACTCTAACCGTAGCGCAGTGCCGTGTGGCGACCACCGCGTCTCCACACTGCTCCAGCAGGCAATGGGATCCAGCAGCCAACCAGCCGCCCCGCTGTACAGCAGAGCCACCTAGGCCTCGGATCCCACAGCTCCACCAGCACAGCACAGAAACAGCGACGGCCGCCATCCAGCGCCGCATGTGAACTGGTGCTAAAGGATCACCTGTTCACAGCTTCTCAGGAACTCCAACTGAGATGTGGTAGGAATTAAAACCCTGTGCAGACTACTGCTAATTTAAGTACAGAGCACCTGTGTCACATGGGGAGGAGTGCTGACTTAGTATGGGGGGAGAAAGACTATAGAACGAATAAATCATGGTTTGTAGAGTGAAACTAAATCGCACCTCCTCATTCCTATACTATTGACTACTGTATGTAATAAGCAGCATTTCTTATGATAAAACATGGCTATACAGCGGTTATATCAATCATTTGCTGTGCACTATTAGGAGGCAATTAGTATACAGTTTGATCAAAGAGCATAGGCCCACTTACCATGACAAGGTTTCCTCCTGTTAAGTGCACAGCAAATAGTGCACAGCAAATGATTGATATAACCGCTGTATAGCCATGTTTTATCATAAGAAATGCTGCTTATTACATACAGTAGTCAATAGTATAGGAATGAGGAGGTGCGATTTAGTTTCACTCTACAAACCATGATTTCTTTGATTTCTGTCGCCTATTTGTTCCTTCTTGCCAGGAGTCCCTTGAAGGTAGTGAAGGTAACGAGGCCAGAATTTGTGCAGGGCACCAGTCCTGAACATCCAAATCTTTAATGTCCAGAACATCACATACCCTCTGCAAATCAGCATGTGATCGGATAACTTGTTTTCTAATCGGCGTGTTGATTAGTAATCCGAAAGGATGAAGCCATCTATATGTTAGCTTTTTTTGCTGCAAAATGTCCAGTAGAGGCTTCAGGTGCCGTCTCTTCCTGAGAGTCATGGGCGATAAGTCCTGATACAGCGTAATAACAGAACCTTCAATGTCCACCGTTTTATTATTTCTCGCTGCTGCAAGGATCTGTTCTTTTACTATAAAGCTGGTCATGCGGCAAATGACATCCCTGGGAGGATCTTGTGGCTTTGGGATTGGCCTCAATGCCCTATGGACTCTGTCCATCTCTAGCTTTTCTAGAGGACAATCTGGTACAAGGCGGGGAAAAAACAACACCACCTCTTGTTTCAGGGACTCCATAGAAACAGATTCAGGGACCCCTTTGAGCCTTATATTATTTCTTCTGCCCCTGTTGTCTTGGTCCTCAACTAGGGCATACAAATAGTTAACGTTGGCCTGTGCATTGTCCATGCTGGTTGCCACTTGTTCCCCAAATTCAATGAGGGATTGCTGCCCAGATTCTAGTGCATCGACTCTGGCACTTAGCTGGTGTATATCTTGTTTAATTTCAGATAAGTCCTGCCTTAGTGGCTCTAAAGCGTCGTGCAGGAGGTCTCTCATAAAGACTCTGGACAGAGGTAAGTCATCTGCAGTTGCTGTCTCCTCTGTATCGCTATCTCTCTCCCCCTCTGATTCAGCGTCTTTACCTGCAGTTAGAGCCGCTCGGCGTGCGGTCGCCATCTTGGAATTCAGACCTCACTTCTGTTTTCCTCACAAATCTGTCCAAATCGCTTTGGTTTGAAGCGGTCTTCAGCCTCCCAGGTGTTTCTTTGGGTTTATCCTTGCCGATTTCCCCCATTTTGTGCTTTGATCGCTGTAATAAGCTCAAAAGGGCTCGGTCAGCAGCAGAGCTCTTCACTCAGCCTGCATCCGGCTCGGCTGCTAGACTCCGCCCCCCAAACACCCATTTTGGGCACAAATCTTTAATTGCGGCCTAGTCTGGATCAGAGTGTGTGAGATAAACCCTTTACATACTGTGGTTCTATTCAGTCATTAAACAAACACCCATTTTGGGCACAAATCGTTAATTGCAGCATAGTCTGGATCAGGGCGTGTGACATACACCATTTACATACTGTGGTTCTATTCAGTTATTTAAAATAAAGCCATTTTGGGCAAAAATCTTTAATTGCGGCCTAGTCTGGATCAGAGCGTGTGAGATACACCCTTTACATACTGTGGTTCTATTCTGCTATTAATTAAACACCCATTTAGGGCAAGATCCTAAATTTGAGAAATATGAGGAGAGCGTCAAATAAGGGACGTGGCCCTGGTCGTGGTGCTGCTGGTGGAGCTCCTGTTGCAGGGAGAGGACGTGGTCGATCTGTGCCAGCTACACGCACAAGTGAAACCACTTCCTCAGGTGCGAGTAGGCGACAGAACCTGCAGCGGTATTTGGTCGGGCCTAATGCGGCTCTACGAATGGTGAGGCCTGAACAAGTACAGGCGATAGTAGATTGAGTTGCTGACAGTGGATCCAGTTCCTTCACATTGTCTCCCACCCAGTCTCCTGCTGAAAATCAGAGTTGGCACCTGCAGCTGATGTCCATAAGTCTTTCACCTCAACCCCTTGCAAATCAGCCAAGCAGTCTGAGCCCCAAGTCATGCAGCAGTCTCTTCTGCTTTTTGATGACTCTGTTAGCAGGGTTTCCCAGGGCTATCCACCTATCCCTGCCCCAGACGTGGAAGAGATTGAGTGCACCGATGCCCAACCACTTATGTTTCAAGATGAGTACATGGGAGGACCATCGCAGCACGTCTCGGATGATGACGAAACACAGGTGCCAACTGCTGGGGCTTTCAAAAGTGTGCAGACCGACAAGGAGGGCAGGGGTGAAGACTGGGTGGAAGATGATGTGGAGGACGATGAGGTCCTCGACCCCACATGGAATCAAGGTCATGCGAGTGACCTGTGTAGTTTGGAGGAAGAGGCGGTGGTCGCACAGAGCCACCAGCACAGCAGAAGAGGGAGCAGGGTGCAAAATCGGAGCGGCCATCACCTAAACAGTACGCCTGCTACTGCCCACCGCAGCAAGGGACCGAGCACACCAAAGCCAGCTCCAAGGATTTCCCTGGGATGGCAGTTCTTCAGACAATGTGCTGACGACAAGACACAAGTGGTTTGCACGCTGTGCAATCAGAGCCTGAAGCGAGGCCTAAACGTTCTCAACCTGAGAACAACCTGCATGACCAGGCATCTAAGTGCAAAGCACGAGCTGCAGTGGAGTAGACACCTCAAAAACCTGGCTCCTCCTGCTTCCTCTTCTGCTGCAGTCTCGGCCTCTTCATCCACCTCTGGAGTGACAGTGCCACCTGCCACCCAGCAAAAAGAGGATCTGCCAGCAACACCACCACCTGGGTCACCAAGCATCTCCACAATGTCCCACGGAAGCGTTCAGCTCTGCATCTTCCAAACACTGGAGAGGAAAAGGAAGTTCCCCCCTACCCACCCGCGATCCCTAGCCCTAAATGCCAGCATTTTTAAATTACTGGCCTTTGAAATGCTATCATTCCTTCTGGGGGAGACGGATAGTTTTAAAGGCCTTATGGTGGTGGCTGTCCCACAGTACGTTGTTCCCAGCCACCACTACTTTTCCAGGCGTGCCTTCCCTTCCCTGCACAACCAAGTGGGGGACAAAATCAGGTGTGCACTGCGCAACGCCATCTGTGGCAAGGTGCACCTCACTACGGATACGTGGACCAGTAAGCATGGTCAGGGATGTTATATCTCCATAACAGCACACTGGGTAAATGCAGTGGCGGCTGGGCCTGAGGCGGATAGCAGTTTGCCGTATGTCCTTCCACCACCGAGGATTGCAGGGCGCTTCAGTTTGCCTCCTGTTGCTTCCTCCTCCTACTCCGCTTCCTCATCCTCTACCAGCTCCTCATCCGGTCAGCGTAACACCTTCACCACCAACTTCAGCACTGCCAGGGGTAAACGACAGCAGGCAGTTTTAAAACTTATCTGTTTGGGGGACAAACCCCACACCGCGCAGGAGCTGTGGACGGGCCGTGAACAACAGACCGATGAGTGGTTGGTGCCAGTGAGCCTCAAGCCCCGCCTGGTGGTGTGCGATAATGGGCGAAATCTCGTAGCAGCTCTGGGACTAGCCGGTTGTACGCACATCCCTTGCTTGGCGCATGTGCTGAATTTGGTGGAGCACAGATTCCTTAAAAATTACCCCGATATGTCAGAGCTGCTGCATAAAGTGCGGGCCGTCTGTGCGTGCTTTCGGCATTCTCACCCTGTTGCTGCTCGACTGTCAGCGCTGCAGTGTAACTTCAGCCTTCCCGCTCACCGCCTCATATGCAACGTGCCCACAAGGTGGAACTCCACCTTGCACATGCTGGCCAGACTGTGCGAGCAGCAGCAGGCGATAGTGGAGTTTCAGCTGCAGCACGCACGGGCGAGTCGCTCGGCAGAACAGCACCACTTCACCACCAATGACTGGGCCTCCATGCGAGACCTGTGTTCCTTGTTGCGCTGTTTCGAGTACTCCACCAACATGGCCAGTGCCGATAACGCCGTTCTCAGCGTAACTATCCCACTTCTATGCCTCCTTGAAAAAATGCTGCTGGCGATGATGGAAGAGGATGTGGCACAGGAGGAGGAAGAGGGATCATTTCATAGGGTTTCTGGCCAGTCATTCACAAGTGGCTCCGAGGGTGGGTTCCTGTACCCACAAACGTCAGGTACACAATTGTCCAGCCAGGGCACAGTTTTGGAGGATGACGAGGTGGAGGATGAGGAGGAGGAGATGGAGGAGGAGGAACCATGTTCACAGCAGGGTGGCACCCAGACCAGCTCATGGCCATCACTGGTGCGTGGCTGGGGGGATAAAGAGGACACAGACGATACACCTCCCACAGAGGACGGCTTTTTGTTGCCTCTGGGCAGCCTGGCACACATGAGCGATTACATGCTGCAGTGTCTCCGCAACGACCGCCGAGTTGCCCACATTCTAACTTGTGCTGATTACTGGGTGGCCACGCTGCTGGATCCAAGGACAACGTACAGTCCTTAATTTTGTCAATGGAGCGTGATCGTAAGATGCGCGAGTACAATCGCACGCTGGTAGACGCGCTGCTGGTGGCATTCCCACCTGACAGCAGGGGCACAGTGGAAGCACAAGGCAAAGGCAGAGGAAGAGGTCGCCAACGCAGCTGGGGCACCGCCAGCACCTCAGAAGGCAGAGTTAGCATTGCCGAAATGTGGAAAAGCTTTGTCAGCATGCCACAACAACCAGCACCACCAGATGATATGGAACGTCTTAGCAGGTGGCAGCATTTCACCAACATGGTGGAGCAGTATGTGTGCACACGCCTACACGTACTGAATGACGGGTCTGCCCCCTTCAACTTCTGGGTCTCCAAATTGGGCATATGGCCTGAGCTTGCCCTTTACGCCTTGGAGGTTCTGGCCTGCCCTTCAGCCAGTGTATTATCTGAACGTGTGTTTAGCACGGCAGGGGGCGTCATCACAGACAGACACAGTCGCCTGTCCACAGCCAATGTGGACAAGCTCAGGTTCATTAAAATGAACTAGGCATGGATCTCTCAGGACTTGTCCGTACCTTGTGCAGAATAGACATGTATACCGGCACTAAGCAGCCATTGTTATACTGCAGCGCAATTGCTCATTCTTGTATTTTGGATATTTCACACTCTTTTGGAGTGTACCCTAATTAAAAAAAATATAAAAAATTAAAACCAAAAACCAGTGTTGGCTACTTCGTCCTCCTCCACCGCCGCGTCCACCTACACCGCTACGTCCACCACCTCCTCAAACTCCTACTCCATATGGAACTCCACCTCATAAATCCATTTTTATTTTTTATTTTTACGTATTTTATTTTATGTAATTTCACTAATTTGTCTGTTACATTTTCGGGTGATATTCACCAATTTTTGGGTGTGATGTACCACTGCTATACCTACTAGACAGGTAAAAAAAATAATAATAATTCCGGTGAAATTCACCAATTTTTGGGTGTGATGTACCACTGCTATACCTAGTAAACTGGTTAAAAAAATTAAATAAATTTGTCAGTTACATTTTCGGTTGAAATTCACACATTTTTGCGTGTAATATACCCCTCCTCTACCTTGTTGACAGCTTAATAAATTTCAATAATTTTTCTTTTACATTTTCGGGTGACAATAAACATTTTTTTTCTGTCATAGACCCCTGCTCTACCAAGTAGACAGGTTAATAAATTTCTGTAATTTTTCTGTTACATTCTTGGGTTGACATTTTTGCAATGTCAACATCGCGGGCCGGCAAAAGTTAGAGGAGTATTTCGTCAGCAACCTGCAAGCCAATGATCGTCGCTGGCAGGTTGCTGATTTTTAAAAAATCGAATCACAAGCCATCTAACACCTTATATTTATAAATATAAGGTGTTAAATGGCTTCTCTGCTCCTCTGCTCCTCTGCTGGTCCTTTTCGTCGGTTGGTCCCAGCAGAGGAGCAGACATCACAGTGAGTACCCACCAACACCACACTTAGACCCCAGATCACCCCCCATCACCCCAATTGACCCCTTGATCACCCCTTGATCGCCCCTGTCAATCACCTAGTGAAAGGGAAAAAAGTGATCAGTGTAAACTGTCACTTTTTTTTTTTTCACTGGTATTGACTGATAGGTTTTAGGATAGTTTAGGCCCCTTTGGTAGGTAGTTAGCGATCGGTTAGCGCCCAGCCCACCGCACCGCAGTCACTGATTCGCTGATTAGCGTATCGCTAATCAGCATTTGTACTTTTATAGTATCTGTAAGTGATCAAAACTGATCACGGTCAGATCTATGATAGTATTAGTGTCACCTTAGCTCGCCCTCCACCCAAAACGCAGTGTTTGCCCGATCAGGCCTGATCGGTCGCCCACACGTGCGTTCACCCACGCCCGCCCCGCCGCAGTGACAAAAATTATTATTTTTTTTGATCACTGCACAATCACTTTACAAGCGCTGCGGCGATAAAAAAATCAGTTTTGATATTTTTTATCAACTGCAGCGGCCTCCGGTACTTCGCTAGCCTCCCCTTTGTAAGACAGGCTTGCTTTTTTTCTTGGGTAGTCTCAGGGAATACCCCTAAATTTAGTAGTCCAAATGTCAAACAGGGGGTATTCTTCTGAAGAGGCCTACAGGATTCTGACCTAGTCGGATGAGGAATGGGAACCCTCATCTGATGAATCTAGCGGGTCAGAGTATGAACCTGTAGAAAGCAGTGGCAGTCTGACCCAAAGTTCGGACGAGGAGGTTGAGGTCCCTGATAGCACCAGGCGTACCCGGCCCCGTGTCGCTAGACCACAGGTTGCGCAGGATCCGTTTCAAGGGCAGCAGAGTGGGGCTGTCGTTGCCGGATCACGTGGTGAGGCATATACCAGAAGCGCAGCCCATCCTGGACCTAGTACCAGCACTGCCGTAGAACATGGTGAAGCTTCGAGAACCAGTAGGGCAGTTGAAGCTGGTACGGTGGCACGTGCAGTAGTTACCCCGTCGCAGCCACCGCACAGACAGGCCCGTAGAGCCCCTAGAGTCCCTGAGGTGCTGGCAAACCCTGATTGGCAGTCCCCAACTTCAGCCGCACCTGTAGTTCCCCCTTTCACCACCCAGTCTGGAGTTCGGGTTGAGACAGCTCAGATCGGCACTGGGATTTTTTGAGCTGTTCTTGACTGCGGAGCTCTTGGACTTAGTCGTGGCAGAAACAAATCGGTATGCCAATCAATTTATAGCCGCCAACCCGGGAAGCTTTTATGCCCAGCCTTTCCGGTGGAAACCAGTCCAAGTTTCCGAAATTAAAATTTTTCTGGGCCTTCTCCTCAACATGGGTCTAACCAAAAAGCATGTATTGCGGTCATATTGGTCCACGAACCCAATTCATCACATGCCCATGTTCTCTGCTCCTATGTCCAGGACACGATTTGAGACCATCCTGCGTTTCCTGCACTTTAGCGACAACAGCACCTCCCGTCCCAGAGGCCACCCAGCTTTTGACCGGCTCCACAAAATTCGGCCCCTCATAGACCACTTCAACAACAAATTTGCAGATTTGTATACCCCTGAGCAAAACATCTGCGTAGACGAGTCCCTTATACATTTTACCGGGCGCCTTGGCTTCAAACAATACATCCCAAGCAAGCGCGCCTGGTATAGGGTCAAATTGTATAAGCTCTGTGAAAGGGCCACAGGCTATACCCACAAATTTCGGATCTATGAGGTAAAAGATCAGACCCTGGAGCCGGTCGGTTGCCCTGACTACCTGGGGAGCAGTGGGAAGACAGTCTGGGACTTGGTGTCACCCTTATTTGGCAAGGGGTACCATCTTTATGTGGACAATTTTTACACAAGTGTGCCCCTCTTCAGGCATTTGTTCCTAGAACAGATTGGCTGCTGTGGCACCGCGCGACCTAGTCGCCGGGGCTTCCCCCAACGGCTCGTTACCACCCATCTTGCAAGGGGGGAGAGGGCTGCCTTGAGTAACGAAGTGAAATGGAGAGACAAGCGTGACGTTTACATGCTCTCCTCCATTCACGCAGACACGACAATACAAATTGAACGGGCAACCAGTGTCATTGAAAAGCCCCTCTCAGTCCACGACTATAACCTTCACATGGGAGGGGTGGCTATGAGCTGTGCGCTGCGATTGGCTAGCGCTGCAGCAAGGGACACGCCTCATACAAGAAATCAGTCAGAGGGAGCGCAGACACCGGAGCCTATACCGGGCGAACGGAGAGGCGCCCAGACATACTAGTAAGTGCAGGGGGACCCCTGGGCGCCGCTCTGCCCACTGATATAGTTAGTTTTTAGTTTCTACAGTTGTGAAAGGTCCTCTTTAACGTTCAGTTCAAAAAGTTAAATAAAGTTTATATGTTCCGTTCAAATTTTATTATAAAGTTAATAAATTTATTGCGTTGCGGCCTTGTTTTTTTCTTTTTTGTTTAGTTTTTTTTACCTTCCCGGTGGACCAACCGATCGACTAGCTGCAGCACTGATGTGCATTCTGACAGAAGCATTGCGCTGCTGTCAGATTACACAAAAGTCAGTGTATGCGGCGCTGCAAGACGAGATTTCTCCTCTGCAGTAAAAGATACGTTTGCCGAGGCATATGAGCTGAGGAGGCGGTGGTGTTCATATGCTTTGGCAAACACTTTGTATATAAAAAAAAATAAAAAATCCCAGCAATAATTTATTCATTCACATCGATTGATGTGAATGGAGAAATCTGGTTTGCCAGGGCATACGGGCTAAGTGGGTATGGATGTTGGGCGGAGCTCCTATGTCCTGGCAGACGCCTTTCCCCACCTTTTTTTTTTTTGGCAGAGATTTTTTCATCCACATTGATCGATGCCGTACTCAGGAGAAGTTGGGCAATGTGTTTTGGGGTGTCATTTTACATATACCCATGCTGGGTGAGAGAAATATCTCGGTCAAATGCCAACTTTGTATAAACAAATGGGAAAAGTTGTCTTTTGCTGAGATATTTCTCTCACCCAGCATGGGTATATGTAAAATGACACCCCAAAACACATTCCCCACCTTCTCCTGAGTACGGAGATACCAGATGTGTGACACTTTTTTGCAGCCTAGGTGGGCAAAGGGGCCCACATTCCAAAGAGCACCTTTAGGATTTCACAGGTCATTTTTTACACATTTTGATTTCAAACTACTTACCACCCATTAGGGCCCCTAAATTGCCAGGGCAGTATAACTACCCCACAAGTGACCCCATTTTGGAAGTAAGACACCCTAAGGTATTCCGTGAGGGGCATGGCGAGTTCCTAGAATTTTTTATTTTTTGTCACAAGTTAATGGAACATGAGACTTTGCAAGAAAAAAAATCATCATTTTCCGCTAACTTGTGACAAAAAATAAAAAGTTCTTTGAACTCACTATGCCCATCAGCGAATACCTTAGGGTGTCTACTTTCCGAAATGGGGTCATTTGTGGGGTTTTTCTACTGTATGGGCATTGTAGAACCTCAGGAAACATGACAGGTGCTCAGAAAGTCAGAGCTGCTTCAAAAAGCGGAAATTCACATTTTTGTACCATAGTTTGTAAACGCTATAACTTTTACCCAAACCATTTTTTTTTTTACCCAAACATTTTTTTGTTATCAAAGACATGTAGAACAATAAATTTTGAGAAAAATCTATATATGGATGTCGTTTTAAAAAAAAAAAATTACAACTGAAAGTGAAAAATGTCATTTTTTTGCAAAAATTTCGTTAAATTTCGATTAATAACAAAAAAAGTAAAAATGTCAGCAGCAATGAAATACCACCAAATGAAAGCTCTATTAGTGAGAAGAAAAGGAGGTAAAATTCATTTGGGTGGTAAGTTGCATGACCGAGCAATAAACGGTGAAAGTAGTGTAGTGCAGAAGTGTAAAAAGTGGCCTGGTCTTTCAGGGTGTTTAAGCTAGGGGAGCTTAGGTGGTTAATTGATGCACCCAACCTCCTTTCATTCAATGCTTAAACTTTAACAAGTTGTCCCACATTTGCGCTTCAATAACTTTTCCCATATTTGCGCTTCAGTAATTTGTCCCACATTTGCGCCTCAATAACTTTTCCCACATTTGCGCCTCAATAACTTTTCCCACATTTGCGCCTCAATAACTTTTCCCATATTTCCGCTCGATCCAAAACAAATTTAATCCATTTATCTCCCTTAAATTTGGTCTCTCTTTCTCACGCTCCTTCTCCGGCCTGGAACCCTGATTCGCCGATAACCGTAATCAACATGGTAGGCTCAGAAAAGAACATCGAAAGTTCATAGAGAAGATATCCAAATGGATGGTGGACATCACGGGGGCACCTCTGCATAGGTGACAGGAACATACATTTTTTTTAAATTGTCTGTTACATTGTCAGGTGACATTTTTTTTATTTTGCAGGATAGAAACCCCTGCTCTGCATAGTTGACAGGGAATACAATTTAAGCAATTCTTCATTAATTGATGCGCACCACATCCTTTCATTCAATGCTTAAACTTTAAAAAGTTTACCCACATTTGCGCTTTAATACTTTGTCCCATATTTCCACTCCACCGGCGTGGAAACCTGATTCGCCGATAACCGTGATCAACATGGTAGGCACAGAAAAGAACATCGAAAGTTGACAGAGAAGACATCCAAATGGATGGTGGACGTCACAGGGACGTGCGATCACTCAGAAGTTATGTAGAGTCAACAAAGCTGCAGCAGAGCCTCTCCTGGCTAACGTTTTCAAATCAAAAATACCCCAGTGACATTCCCTATAATTTTTTATTAATCATTCCAATAACAGGACATCTTAAGAGTCCTGTATTGTTATTTATCGTCACTACCTCCCCGAGTCGGTAGTGGGTAATTGCCGCGCGCCCCCTCCTTAACTTGGAAGCTTATGCTTTTTATACTTTGTCCCACATTTCCCCTCGATTACATTTAATTTCATCCATTGACCTCCCTTGCATGTGGTATCATTTTCTCAGGCTCCCTGTCCGGCCTGGAACCCTGATTCTCCGCCACCCATGATCACCATGGTAGGCGCATAAAAGAACATCGAAAGTTGATAGAGCAGATATCCAATTGGATTGTGAACATCACGGGGACGTGCGACATGGTGGAGCAGTAAGTATGCACACACCTACACGAACTGACTGACAGGGGTCAGCCCCTGCAACTTCTGGGTCTCCAAATTGAGCACATGGCCTGAGATTGCCCTTTACGCCTTGGAAGTGCCGACCTACCCTGCAGCCAGTTTATTGTCTGAACGTGTGTTTAGCACAACTGGAGGGGGTTGTCACAGGTTATATTTCCCAATGTTTTGGGGTCTACCCTAATTAAAAAAAATAAAACTAAATTTTACACCAAAAAGCAGTGTAGGCTACCTCCTCCTCCTCCACCGTCGCGTCCACATACACTGCCACATCCACCGCCTCCTCAACCTCCTACTCCATATTGACCTCGTCCTCCTAGATCAAGATTATTATTTTTTTTTTTAATGTATTTTATGTTATTTAAAGTCATTTCCCTATCCACATTTTGCTGCCATTTGCAGCCCTCTAGCCCTTTCCATGACATTTTTACAGCCATTTTAGTGCTCAAAAGTTCGGGTCCCCATTGACTTCAATGGGGTTCGGGGTCAAGTTCAGGTCAAGTTCGGGTCCCGAACTCGAACTTTTTTGTGAAGTTCGGCCGAACCCGAACATCCAGGTGTCCACTCAACTATAGTCATAGACGTAGTCAGATTTTCCCCAATGAAATTCATTACGACCAGTTATGTCATCTTCATTGCTCTTCATCATCAGATCATTTGCCTCCCCTTGTAGATAATTTTTTAGCAGTATTACCATCTGAACACTGTCCTTGAAAGGTCTACTAAGGTTTCCTATAGGTCCCCAAAGGACAAATTTTGTTCCTGTCCATAATCACTACTTCAGGAATAAGTGATTCTGGTCTTTGGAGTAGGATGTTAATACTATGCCATTTTCAGTGTGTTAAAGAAAGGCAGCTAGCATGGCTATCACTTTAGTGATGTTTGGTACAGTATGTTCTACCTACTCTCTGAATTAATCATCTAGAGCAGGGATGGGCAAACTGCGGCTCTCCAGCTGTTGTAAAACTACAACTCCCAGTATGCCTAGTCTGCCTATAGCTATCAGCTTACAGCAGGGCATGATGGGATTTGTAGTTTTACAACAGTTGGAGAGCCGCAGTTTGCCCATCCCTGATCTAGAGTCATAGATCCACCATTCTGTCTCTCCTCGTCTTTATTCTCTCCACTTTCAGGTTCAAGATTTCCTTTATGTCCTCTTACGTATGGCAATTAAGCTATTAGCCCACCTCTATATGTTCCCTTGCACTATCACCGCCACCAGTTCTACCACCACCGCTCCTACCATGACAGCTTCAAATGTTACCATAAGTAGGGATAAGTGAACCTGGACTGTACTGTTCAGGTTCGTACCGAACATTACGGTGTCCTTGGCGCCAAAGTCTGTGTTTGTGTTTGTTGTCAGGGTTTTAAATAAAGCTTGTTGAAAGGCTACAGTGCAGCCAACCAACAAGCGTTTAAGCTTTGGGCACTTGGAAGCCATCACAGTCATGCCTAGTATTGGCATGGCTGTGATTGGCCGGCGCACCATGTGACCATGTATGCATAAATTCATAATGCCTTTTTTGGAAGGGGGATACACCTCATCTGCATCCGTGACATGGAAATACAATAGTTAATCAGTGCGTTAATTGTGTCAGTGACCTATAGCCTTTTTTGGGGGGGTTTAAAACACTTTGTTTGCACCCGTGACACAGAAATAAAATAGTTAGTTTCTCAGCCAATTTGGTGGGTGACCGTTAAAAAATGAGGAGAGCATCAAATAAGGGACGTTGCTGTGATCATGGTGCTGGTGGTGTTGGTAGAGCTCCTGCTGCAGGGAGAGGACATTGTCTTTCTGTGCCAGCTACACTCCTAATTGAAACACCTTCTTCTGGTGCACGCAGGCGACAGGACGTTCTGCGTCGTTTTTTAGGCCCGAATACCGCTCTATGAATAGTGAAGGCCAGGGCTGGGACAAGGCCATTTGGTGCCCAGGGCGAAGATGGCAAACTGCGCCCCCCCCCCCCCCCCCCCCCCCCGTTTTTAAGAAAGAATCAATGTTGTTTCAAAACAAGAATATACTTAAAGCAATAGAACAAAGGACTGTGGGACTTTGAAAGTCACAGACACTATAAAGTTCCCCCCCATCATCATGTGCCAGTATAAAGTCCCCCCCATCATCATGTGCCAGTTTTGTAATAAGCCCCCCCAATGTGCCAGTAACACTATTGTAAAAAAAAACAAAAAAAAAACACTTATACTTACCTAAGTGTCAGCGATGCGATGCAGCCTCTTCCTGTGTCCCACGCTGTAATGTAAGGCTCAGGCGGCACGATGACGTCATTGCGCCGGCCTCTGATAGGCTGCCGGCCTAGTGCCTGCAGCCAGGGGCGTACATAAAAATCACTGGGCCCCATAGCAGGAATCTAAATTGGGCCCCCATTCCCCTTTTATAGCCCCTCCCTTTGTTCCATGAACTATTCTTGCTGCTGCGTTTTATAATTTATGCCATCAGGGCCGGAATGGGATTACAAAACAGCCCTGGCACACAAAAGAGGTATAATAGATGCAGATGTATATTATATACAGCAGTGTACAGTTATGTGAGGTACGCGGTATAATAGATGCAGTGTGTACAGGTATATAGTATATTCCCTAGTGTTCTGATATGTGAGGTACAGGGTATAATAGATGCAGTGTGTACAGGTATATAGTATATACAGCAGTGTACTGATATGTGAGGTACGGGGTATAATATATGCAGTGTATACAGTATATACAGTAGTGTAATATGTGAGGTACGAGGTATAATAGATGCAGTGTGTACAGGTATATAGTAAATACAGCAGTGTATTGACACCTCGTACCTCACATATCAGTACACTGCTGTATATACTATATATCTGTACACACTGCATCTATTATACCTCGTACCTCACATATATAGTATATACAGAAGTGTACTGATATCTGTACACACAGCATCTATTATACCTCATACCTCACATATCAGTGCACTGCGGTATATACTATATATCTGTACATATTGCATGTATAATACTGTGTAATATATGCAGTGTGTGTGCATGTATGTGTGTGTATATATATATATATATATACATACAGAGCAGTGTATTGATGTGACACATAGAAGGTATAATACTGTAGATGCAGTGTTTATAGAAATATGTGGTCAGTTATGCATTATAGTCACTGTGAGGTACATGAGGTAGTGGTAACTGTCTGAAGTAGTATACATGAGTGAGCAATGAGTAAAAACAGGGCATGGAGGGGGGGGGGGGGTAAATGATGAAAAGTGGAGGACCTCCTCTTACCTCTCCATTCCAGTCTGTATGGATCAATACAGAGCTGCTTGTGAACTTTTAATACTTGCTGTTAGGGGTTGAAGGACCTGTGATGATGTCATCACAGGTCCTGGCAGATGTACCTTTGAAACCTAGGAACTACACCATTTTTGGTGCAGTTCCTTTGCTAGATTCTGCAGGACCTGTGATGTTGAAGATGATGTCATCACAGGTCCTGGCAGATGCACTGTTCTAACCTGGGAACTACACTTTACACTGTGCAGTTCCCTTACAGGACCTGTGATGACATCATCAAAGGTCCTTTAGCTTTAGAAAGGTAAACAGGAGTAATTAGGGGGCGGGGCCTCTCCTCCACTTCGGTGCCTGCCTGCAGCCTATCAGAGGAAAGGGAAGGGACACGCCTCTCCCTCCCCTGCACCTCCGCTGGCACAGACAGTTTACAATGGAGATGAGCGCAATGGAAGCGCTCATCTCCCTGTGCCCGGCGGCGGCTGCTCACTTGGGGGGGGGGGGGGTCATTTTAGTTTGGGGGGCACATGGGGGGGCACAGCATGATGTAGGGGGGGCCGTGGCTGGCACTTCACCTGCGCCCCCCTCCTGTCCGCAAATGGTAGCGCCCAGGGCACCCGCTCCTTCGGCCCCTGCCTTGTACCGGCCCTGGTGAAGGCAGAACAAGTAGAGGCGGTAGTAGATTGGATGGCTGACAGTGCTTCCAGTTCCTTCACATTGTCTTCCACCCAGTCCCCTGCTGAAAGATGAGAGTTGGCACCGGCGTCCCACGGGCATCTGTCTTCCATCTCAACCCCTTGCACATCAGCCAAGCAGTCTGAGCCCCAAGTCATGCAGCAGTAGCTTATGCTTTTTGATGACTCTGCTGGCGGGCTATCCATGGGCCATCCACCTAGCCCTGCCCCAGAAGTGGAAGAGACTGAGTGCACTGATTCAAGCCAGTCGTCTACAGGTGGCTCGGAGGGTGGGTTGCTGCACTTACAGCGGCCAGGTACACAACTGTCCAGCCAGGGCACAGTTTTGGAGGATGAGGATGATGATGATGATGATGATGAGGATCCGCGTTCACACCCAAATCACCTCACTGGCATCACTGGAGTGTGGCTGGGGGGATACAAAGGACACAGACAATATACCTCCCACCGAGGACAGCTTGTTGTTGCCTCTGGGCAGCCTGGCACACATTAGCGACTACATGCTGCAGTGTCTGTGTAACAACCGCCAAGTTGCACTCATTGTTACCAGTGCTGATTACTGGGTGGCCACCCTGCTGGATCCCTGCTACAAGGAGAACATGCCGTCCTTACTTCCATCACTGGAGTGTGATCAGAAGTTGCGCGACTACCAGCGCATGCTGGTAGGCGCGCTACTGATGGCGTTCCCATCTGACACTATGGACTCAGTGGAAGCATGAGGAAGTCAACAACACAGCTGGGGCACCGCCAGCACCTTAGAAGGCAGGATTAGCATGGCCAAAATGTGGAAAAGCTTTGTCAGCACGCCACAACATCTAGCACCACCAGCTGATACAGACTGTCTTAGCAGGAGGCAGCGTTTCAGCAACATGGTGGAACAGTACGTGTGCACATGTCTGCACGTACTGACTGATGGGTCTGCCCAATTTAACTTTTGGATCTTCAAATTGGGCACCTGGTCTGAGCTTGCCCTTTACGCCTTGGAGGTGCTGGCCTGCCCTGCTGCCAGTGTATTATCTGAACGTGTGTTTAGAAGGAAAGGAGGGGAACACGGACAGGCACATTCGCCTGTCGACAGCCAACGAGGGCAAGCTCACGTTCATTAAAATGAACCAGACATGGATCCCACAGGACTTGTCTGTACCTTGGGCTGAGTAGAGAAGTATACCAGCCGCACCCAGCCATTGTTATACTCCAGGGCACTTTGTGCGTTCTCTTTGCTATTTCCCAATGTTTTGGGGCCTTCACAAAACAAAACAAAAATGTAAGGAAAAAAAAAAAAAAAATTATAATGTTGGCTACCTTCTCTGCCTCCTCCGCCTCAAACAAATGAACCGCCATGTCTGCCTCCTCCTCCACTCAGGCCTCCTCCTCCTGGCTCAAAATTATTATGTCTTATATTTGCAGAGTAGAGAAGTATACCAGCCCCACCCAGCCATTGTTATACTCCAGCTCGGTTTGTGTGTTCTCTTTGCTATTTCCCAATATTGTGGGATCCCCACAATAAAAAATAACAAAAATGTTGGCTCCCTCTTCTGCCTGCACAGCCACGTCCGCCTCCTCCACTAGGATCTCCACCTCCTGGCTCAAGATTATTATTTGTTATACCTGGCAAAGTAGAGAAGCATACCGGCCACTCCCCCAAAAAATGCCTATAGTTCTCACACAGAATTAACAGACAAATTTAAAAAAAACACAAAAACAGTATTGGCTTCCTCCTCCGCCTCCTCCGCCTCTTCCACCTACACTGCCATTTCCACCTCCTCTTCCACTCGGACCTCCACCTCCTCCTCCACTCGGACCTCCACCTACATTTCCACTCGGACCTCCACCTCCTGGTTCAAGATTATTATTTGTTATATTAATAAATGGAAAAATGAAGTGGGGTGGGGCGCCAAAGAATATGTAATGATGCTACCAATAGTTTTATTAGTGATAAATAGGTGGATCAGACCTACACCGATATCAACTCCTAATGAAATAAAAATGGGTAGAGTTACCCTCAATATGATCCACTTGATGTGAGGAGCAGCAATAAGATCCACTTGGTGATTAAAACAGCAATAAGATATGTCATCAATCAGTAGTACTCACTTCACTAGGAAGGGGGGTGCAGAATAAACTCGAGACACCTGCAATCTTACCCTCCCTCACCGAAGTAGCCTTGAGAATGGTTCGCACCCCGTCCTTAATGTGAGATGAACCCAAGCACTCCAGTATAAGTAAGGATACTTTAATGAAAGAATCAGCTTGACGCGTTTCAGGGTACAATACACCTCTTCTTCATGAGCACACATAATAGAAACTGACATATTTATAGAGTCCATACTTGATTCTACTGTCGCCTCGGCGTTTCCACATGATGGAACGTCATCTCTGGCCCCGCCACTTATGGTACTAGAAGTGCGCTCCACCAGTGGAAAGCTTAAGGCTCACCTTTATATTATTTTCCGTAGCAGTAGGAAGCCTGTTACTAATATATACAGTACATGGAGCTAATAAATCAATAGAAGTAATAGATCAATAAAATCCATAAAGATCTCAAAAGTAAAGTATTAAAAGATCATGTCAGTGTCTAAAGTAAAGTGTACGGACGCGATCAGTGTTTCAACTATGGAACGCACGGCAGACATCTGCCCATTGGATCACATGGATGTTACCCCTGTCGATTTTAGAAAAACAGACTTTTCTAAAATTAGATTAGTGGTATACGAGTCCCTATCAGATTGGAACAGTTTCATTGGAGTCCAGGAGAAATGGGACTACTTAAAAGTGGCACTATTGAAGGCAACAGAAAATTGCATTAGGCTTGTCAGTAAAAGCAAAAAAAGGAAGATACCACTGTGGTACTCAGCAGAAGTGGCCAAAATCATTAAAAACAAAAAGATAGCATTTAGGAATTATAAAAATAAAAAAAACAAGGATGACAGGCAAATTTATAAGATTAGGCAGAGAGAGGCCAAACAAGTTATAAGAGCTTCTAAAGAACAGGTAGAAGAGAAATTAGCTCAGTTAGGGAAAAAAGGCGATAAGACATTCTTCAGATACATAAATGAAAAAAGGAAACTAAAACAAGGAATTACCAAATTAAAAACAAAAGAAGGAAGGTATATGGAAGAAGATAAAGAACTAGCTGACTGCCTCAATGAATACTTCTGTTCAGTTTTTACAAAGGAAAATGAAGGAAAAGGACCTCAGTTAGGAAAGAAGACTAATGAATCTTTTGATGCATGTGTCTTTACAGAGGAAGAGGTTCTAAGTCAGCTGTCTAAAATTAATACAAATAAGTCACAGGGGCCTGATGGGATACACCCAAAGCTATTAAAAGAGCTCAGCGGTGAACTAGCAAAACCATTAACAGATTTATTTAACCAATCACTGGCAACAGGAGTCGTCCCAGAAGATTGGAAATAAGCAAATGTTGTGCCCCTTCACAAAAAAGGTATTAGGGAGGAATCGGGCAACTATAGGCCAGTAAGCCTGACATCAACAGTGGGGAAACTAATGGAAACCATACTTAAAGAGGACCTTTCACCGATTATTACACTATGAACTAACTATACATATATGGAGAGCGGCGCCCGGGGATCTCACTGCACTTACTATTATCCCCGGGCGCCGCTCCGTTCTCCCGCTATGCCCTCCGGTATCTCCGGTCACAAAGTTATGGTAGGTGGGGTCTGCCCTTGTGCTGCTGTAGCACTGGACAATCGCATTGCAGAGCTCACAGCCTGGGAGAAAATAACCTCCCAGGCTGTGAGCTCTGCGCTGCGATTGGCCAGCGCTAGAGCAGCACAAGGGCAGACTCCGCCTACCATAACTTAGTGACTGGAATCTCCGCCTACTATAACTTAGTGAGCGGAGATACCGGACGGCATAGAAGGAGAACGGAGCGGCACCCGGGGATAATAGTAAGTGCAGTGAGATCCCCGGGCGCCGCTCTCCATGTACGTATGTATAGTTAGTTCACAGTGTCATAATAGGTGAAAGGTCCTCTTTAAGGAGAGGATTGTGGAACATCTAAAATCCCATGGATTGAAAGATGAAAAACAGCATGGGTTTACTTCAGGGAGATCATGTCAAACTAATCTTATTGATTTTTTTGATTGGGTGACTAAAATAATAGATGGTGGAGGTGCAGTAGACATCGCTTATCTAGACTTTAGTAAGGCTTTTGATACTGTCCCACATAGAAGGCTTATCAATAAATTGCAGTCATTGGGCTTGGACTGCCATATTGTTGAATGGATTAGGCAGTGGCTGAGGGACAGGCAACAGAGGGTTGTAGTCAACGGAGTATATTCAGACCAAGGTCTTGTTACCAGTGGGGTACCTCAGGGATCTGTTTTGGGACCCGTATTGTTTAATATCTTTATCAGCGAAATTGCAGAAGGCCTCGATGGTAAGGTGTGTCTTTTTGCGGATGACACAAAGATTTGTAACAGGGTTGATGTTCCTAGAGGGATACACCAAATGGAAAAGGACTTAGGAAAACTAGAGGAATGGTCAAAAATCTGGCAACTAAAATTTAATGTTGATAAGTGCAAGATAATGCACCTGGGGCGTAAAAACCCAAGAGCAGAATATAAAATCAGTGATACAGTCCTAACCTCAGTATCTGAGGAAAGGGATTGAGGGGTCATTATTTCAGAAGACTTAAAGGTAGGCAGACAATGTCATAGAGCAGCAGGAAATGCTAGCAGAATGCTTGGGTGTATAGGGAGAGGCATTACCAGTAGAAAGAGGGAGGTGCTCATGCCGCTCTAAAGAGCACTAGTGAGACCTCATTTGGAGTATTGTGCTCAGTACTGGAAACCATATCTCCAGAAGGATATTGATACTTTGGAGAGAGTTCAGAGAAGAGCTACTAAACTGGTACATGGATTGCAGGATAAAACTTACCAGGAAAGATTAAAGGACCTTAACATGTATAGCTTGGAAGAAAGACGAGACAGAGGGGATATGATAGAAACTTTTAAATACATAAAGGGAATCAACAAGGTAAAAGAGGAGAGAATATTTAAAAGAAGAAAAAATGCTACAAGAGGACATCGTTTTAAATAAGAGGCAAAGGATTAAAAGTAATATCAGGGTTACTTTACTGAGAGAGTAGTGGATGCATGGAATAGCCTTCCTGCAGAAGTGGTAGCTGCAAATACAGTGAAGGAGTTTAGGCATGCATGGGATAGGCATAAGGCCATCCTTCATATAAGATAGGGCCAGGGGCTATCCATAGTATTTAGTATATTGGGCAGACTGGATGGGCCAAATGGTTCTTATCTGCCGACACATTCTATGTTTCTATATAAGTGAAAGGAGAGGAGCAGGAGGAGCTAGAAGATGATGAGGAAGACCAGACAGATGACCATGACACACTGTGGCAGTATGCAGTAAAGATGGAGGCAGGTAGTACCTCCACGTTCCTTGCACAAATGGCAAGATGCATGCTGAGTTGCTTGCGTAGTGACAGCCATAATATCACCATTCAGCAGAGGGATGAGTACTGGCTGTCCACCATGTTAGACCCTCGCTACCGCTCCAAAATGGGGGCCTTTTTTCCACTCGCTGAGAGGGAGGATAAATTCAACTACTATTGAGACATCCTATGTAGTCAGTTGGCCGCTGCCTATGTGGGCCATCGCCAATCATCACGATGGTCTGGCAAGGGGGCACAGTGCACTCACACTCTACTGACATGACTGCTGGAGGAGGGTGGGGGGGCAGGAGCAGCACCAGCTCCATCAGCAGCAACTTAAGCCTAGAGTCTCTAATGAGCACTTTTCTTCACCCGCCCACTGAAGATACCACCTACCAGCAGCAGCAAGACATGGAGCAAAACCTGAACCCACAGGTGGTGGCATACTTGAACTGCACCCTGCCACCCCACATCCAAGATCCCCTGGACTACTGGGCAGTCAAACTTGATTTGTGGCCGCAACTGGCTGAGATTTCCCTGGACAAGCTTTCCTGCCCGGCCAGTAGTGTGGCATCTGATGCATCAGACTAGATCATTCTCGGTGCCACACCCAAACTTTGTGAAAAAAGATCAGTTTCTTCTGACCACCTTCTTCAACCACTATTCTACACAAATAAAAAGATTTAATGTGCAGATTTTTGAACTTTCTTACAGCTGCAGTCCCAAAAACAGGAGTAAGTCCGTTCCCCTGTAAAAGTTCAAATGAAATACATAGGTATGGGTCCGCGCTAATTGTTTTCCCCTAGAGGAATGTTCACAAGCAGTCTGGGCAGAGATACAAATTTTTATATGTGATGTGTCAAAAATTGGTCTTGTAAGTACAATAAAAGCACGGTGAACCTGTTTGTTTGCGGGTCTGCACTATATTTATTTCCTTTTAAAGGAAAAAAGGTTTCTGCTGCCGGTTGGTTCAGGGATCGAGGAGGTCGGAATCCAGAAATAGGGAGAGACGGCTCCAGGAGAGCTTGTGAACATGCTTGTGAACATTCCTCTACGGGGAAAACAATTAGCGCGGACCCATACCTATGTATTTCATTTCAGCCACTAGTCTGATGCTTCCACACGCCTGATGCCACACACATGTTGCCTCTGCTGCCATCTTCTCCTACTGCCACCCACCATCTTGTGCTGTTACTGCCACAGCTGTTGCCCTACCCTCCACACTCTGTGAGTGGGCCACTATGTTGACTCTTCATGCGGTTGCCACCTCCCTACTCTGTAACTGGGCCACTATGTGGACTCCTCATGCGGTTGCCACCATCCCCACTCTTAGACTAGGCCGCTATGTTGATTCCTCATGCCGTTGTCACCTCACCACTCTGTGACTGGGCCATTATGTTGACTCCTCATGCGGTTGCCACCTCCCTACTCTGTGACTGGGCCACTATGTTGACTCCTCATGCAGTCGCCACTCCTCATGCAGTCGCCACCCTCCCCAGGGTCCACTAGTTTCCCTGTTTGGTCTTGTTTACACCGCCATTTATTTTACCCTTCTTTTAATCTGTCGGAAGGACGGTATAAAGAAAAACACAACAGATCCTGTCTTTGGAGCATCCGTAAGGCCTGTATTACATGGTCCCTATTTTGCATCAGGATATGCTCATGATTTGGAAGCCAAAAGCAGGAGTGGGTACAAAACACAGAAAACATGCAAATATTCCAAAAAACAGGAGTGGATCCTAAATAGAGAGGACACATCTCTGTTTTGGATCCACTCCTGTTTTTTTTTTACCTTAGCAATACTGATCGATTACTGAACGTGTGAAGGTGAATGCTCAAAAGACAGGCTCCGTATTTTGGGGGTTGTTCTTGTGACGGATCTGAAGACAGAAATGTCAACACAAAGTTACTGCTGACGCCCTCTCCACTCTGTCATGGGGCCACTATTTATATCAACGTCTAACAGAACAGGTTCTGTAAAAATCTATGTGGAATCAGCTGACGATGGTGTAAAATGAGTGCGCTCTTTCACTCTATAGTAGGATCTTGGGCCCCTGCATGGTTCTTTACCTGGCACTAACATTGTCCTGTAAGGCTAAGTTCACACTTGACCCCAATATCTGACCAAATAAGTGAAGTAGGAACTGATTCTAAGGCTACATGCACACGACCGTGCCGTTTTTTGGGGTTCGCAAAAAACGGAAGCCGCCCGTGTGCCTTCCGCAATTTGCGGAACGGAATGTGCGTCCATTGATATAACTGCCTATTCTTGTCCGTTTTGCGGACAAGAATAGGACATGTTATATTTTTTTTGCCGGGCCGCGGAACGGAGCAATGGATGCGGACAGCACACTGAGTGCTGTCCGCATCTTTTGCGGCCCCATTGAAGTGAATGGGTCCGCATCCGAGCCGCCAAAACGGCGGCTCGGATGCGGACCCAAACAACGACCGTGTGCATGAGGCCTAAGGCCTCTTTCACACGACCGTATGGCTTTTTCAGTGATTTGTGGACCGTTTTTCACGGATCTGTTGTTCCGTTTTTTGTTTCCGTTTCTGTTCCGTTTTTCCATATGGCATATACAGTATACAGTAATTACATAGAAAAAATTGGGCTGGCCATAATATTTTCAATAGATGGTTCCGCAAAAACTGAACGGATACGGAAGACATACGGATGCATTTCTGTATGTGTTCCGTTTTTTTTTGCGGAACCATTGACTTGAATGGAGCCACGGAACGTGATTTGCGGACAATAATAGGACAAGACTCAAAATGTAGCGAAACGGAAATGCGGACATACGGAAACGGAATGCTCACGGAGTACATTCCGTTTTTTTTTTGCAGACCCATTGAAATGAATGATTCCGTATATGGAACGCAATAAACGGCCCATATACGGAACGCAAAAAACGTTCGTGTGAACGAGCCCTAAGAGTGATGCCTGTCATCTGCATGTCATACTGACACAAAGTAACTGTCTCAGTACCACAGCGAACTCCCTATGCATGTTTCTGCAATGCACAGTGTTGCACACCGATATACAGGCTCTCTGCATCCTGGAAATAGCTGATTTTTAGCACGCCTCATCACAAATAAATTCGGATCTAATCAAATTTGTTTAGAAAATTCTGTGAAACGTTCGAATCAAATTTTTCAAAACTTCGCTTATCTCTAGTTGTCATCATCATTATCATCAGCCTTGTGCTCCTCCATCACCTCTTCCTCCTCCAATGGCAGGTCCTCATCTTCCACTTTGTCCTCAATTTGACTTTGTGTATTTCCCCAAAGCTACAGGGCAGCCAGCAAGATGTGTAAGCGGTACTTCTTCCATCTCTTGTTGCATCAGCGTGAGCCTCTGATCTTAGATAAATATTAAGGGGATGACATTGTTCTTGTCTCAGTTGTCCCTACTGCAGGGGTGGACCGACAACTCATGGGGCCCCCGGGCAATAGGAGATTATGGGGCCCCTGTTTCCACGCCCACCCCTAAGCCACACCCACATATTGCACCGCCCACATCAACTATATAAATATGTAAATCCCCGTGAACCCTTTTACCTTATGTTACTGGAGTGTTACATAGGACTGCAAAAATACCCAGGAGCCAAATTATATTTTTAGTTGCCAAATTTCAAATACATAAATTAGGTTACTTTTACACATTAGCGTTTTTGATGGATCCGGCAGGGTTCAGCAAAAACACTTCTGTTACTGATAATACAACCATCTGCATCCATTATGAACGGATCCGGGTGTATTATCTGTAACATAGCCAAGACGGATCTGTCATGAACTCCATTGAAAGTCAATGGGGGACGGAACTGTTTTCTATCGTGTCAGATCCGTCTTGCTCCACATCCCAGGACGGAAAGCAAAATACAATATGTTGCGTTTTGCTCTCCGGTCTGGGAACACAACTAAACGGAACGGAATGCATTTTGGAGGATTCCGTTCTGTTTAGTTCAGTTTTGTCCCTATTGACAATGAATTGGGAAAAAACTGAAGCATTTTTTTCGGGTATTGAGACCCTATGACAGAACTCAATACCGGAAAACTTTAACGCTAGTGTGATATTAGCCTTATAATAGAAAAACACTTGGAGGAGAAGATAAGACGCAGGTCACAGCAGTGAGCCATTTCTACATATAAGAGAATACAGCACCACATACCTCTTACATCCAGTGACATCTCCTGTCATGTAGATCTTCTCTTTCCTCTTCTCCTCCGTTTGACCCAGACCGCCATGACAAATTCTTTCAGCAGCATCTCGTCTCTACAGACTTTGTTACACAGACATGTTACATTTCTCATAATTGGGGTCATTTATCAAACTGGTGTATAGTACAATTGGCTTAGTTGCCCATAGCAACCAATCAGATTCCATCTTTCATTCTCAAAAGGAGCTGTCTAAAATTAAAAGTGGAATCTGGTCGCAACTAAGCCAGTTCTACTCTACACCACTCTATGGTGTCTACAGCAATTATAATGTCCCCTAGAGTACCCCCAGTAATAATATAATCCTATATTGTGCTCTAGGTAATAATACCTGTATAGTGTCCCTGAAAAATAATGTCCCCTAATATGTCCTTGTAATAGAAATGCCCCTATAGTTCCTACCCAATAGCGACATCCCCCACACTACCATCACAGTAGTAATTTTCCCCCACACTACCATCACAGTAGTAATTGTCCCCCACACTACCATCACAGTAGTAATTGTCCCCCACACTGCCCCCACAGTAGTAATTGTCCCCCACACTGCCATCACAGTAGTAATTGTCCCCCACACTGCCCCCACAGTAGTAATTGTCTCCCACACTGCCGCCACAGTAGTAATTGTCCCCCACACTGCCCCCACAGTACCAATTGTCCCCCACAGTACCAATTGTCCCCCACAGTGCCCCCACAGTACCAATTGTCCCCCACAGTATAAATTTCCCCCACACTACCATCACAGTAGCAATTGTCCCCACACTGCCCCCACAGTATCAATTGTCCCCTACAGTACCAATTGTCCCCCACAGTATAAATTTCCCCCACACTGCCCCCACAGTAGTAATTGTCCCCCACACTGCCATCACAGTAGTAATTGTCCCCCGCACTGCCATCACAGTAGTAATTGTCCCCCACACTGCCATCACAGTAGTAATTGTCCCCATACTGCCGCCACAGTAGTAATTGTACCCACACTGCCCCCACAGTAGTAATTGTCCCCCACACTGCCCCCACAGTAGTAATTGTCCCCCACCCTGCCCCCACAGTAGTAATTGTCCCCCACACTGCCCCCACAGTACCAATTGTTCCCCACACTGCCCCCACAGTACCAATTGTCCCCCACAGTATCAATTTCACCCACAGTATCAATTTCCCCCACACTGCCCCCACAGTATTGATTTCTCCCCAGACTACCCCACAGTATTAATTGTCTCCCACACTGCCCCACAGTAGTAATTTTCCCCTCACACTGCCCCCACAGTATTAATTGTCCACCACACTGCCCCCACAGTATTAATTTCCCCCCACACTGCCCCCATGTAGTAATTTGCCCCCATTGTCCCTTTAGTAATATGTATCCTCGCCTCCTGTGCCCCCCAGTAATGTCCAACAAAGTTGGCTTGGCACACAAAAAAATAAAATAAAAGCCAACACTTTCCTGTGTCCTAGACTCCTGGCGTTCACTCGTAAATAGGCAGGCGCGCGGCACACATCACTGTGCTGCATCCCAGCATAGGCGCGTGATGACATTATCGCGCCCGCCTGCGTCGGGAATACTATAGGTAATATCTCAAGACGCGATTCGCGACTTGCTGCGACAGTCGCCGGGCCCGAGCCCCGATAGCCAGGCCGAGGTGAATAACTTTGCAGTCCTTGCACATTATGTTATGTGCACGGATGTGGCGGGCCCCCATCCCAGCCGGGCCCTCAGACCACGTCCGAAGTGCCCGACCGGTCAGTCCACCCCTGCCCTACTGACAAACCTGGTGGCTTCCTCGAAGGTCCTGAGTATGCGACAGATGACTCTGACGAGCTGCCGCTGCATGAGCTCACAGTGACACATGCTTCCCACTGTGGTGGTCTTAAGCATGATGTAATCATTGACTGCTTTATGCTGCTCATACAGGAGCTCCAACATATGCAAGGTGGAATCCAGGGAGTTGTATCACTTGCCATCAAATGTATCACTTGCACCATGCAGGGAGCATATGTTACTTCTCCCAAATGCAGCCACAGTGTTCCTGCCACTGTAGATGTGTTTGATGCAGATTTGCAACAGATCCACTGAGTAGCTTCTCTCACTCAGGATCATCATCATGCATGGCAATGCACACATATGAAAGGAGGTAGGTGTTGTTGAAGCAATACTTGGATTTCCATTCAGGAGGACATGGAAGAGATGGATAGGCGCCTGGTATAGGAACCAGTCCAGCACAGACATCAGTAGGACCTGACCTTGTTGCTGTGGTGGAGCGTTGGCCCTGCTACACAAAACATTGGTCCAGTGGCCCATGAAAGACATGTACTGTCTCTGGCAGTAACAGCTGCTCCTCGTGTCAATGGTGGCGTACACTTGCGCACAGCAACTTTGCCTAGAAGCGGCCCAGGTTCTCATCCATGTGAAAGCATAAGACAGGGGTGTCATTGTTTTTTTAGAAGTATGAAAAGATGAAAAATTTTAACATTTTCTGAAGACAAGAAGACAATTTTCAGCAATTTTTAAAGACAAGAAATTTCCAACATTTTTTTAAACAGTTGCAAAGTCCAATACAATCCATAGGAGGTCAGATAAACGACAATTTCCATAAATTTTTTGTTAGAAAAAAAACCCAATACTATACACCAGGGATCTGCAACCTCCGGCCCTCCAGCTGTTTTGAAACTACAACTCCCAGAATGCTTCATTCACTTCTGTGGGAGTTACAAGAACAGCCAAGTAAGTGTGCATGCTGGGAGTTGTAGTTTCACAGCAGCTGGAGTGCCGAAGGTTGCTGATCCCTGCAACACAATATTGGCCTTCACTTTGGAGAAAAATGACCACATGGGAGATGCACAGAGCCCCCACCAGCAATGATCACATCATTGTGGCCACCATCCGATCTTGCCCTACATCTGACACAGCTTTTGAACTTCTACCAGCAGAGCCTATTCCGAGAGGTCCCTGCAGCAAAGTCCAGATCCCTGTATAAGGGTTAAAGGGTGACTACCGTGGGGAGGGGGGATGCCTGTTGGTGGTGTAGTAAAATACGGTTCTTGTATACTTATTAACTGTAAAAGCTTTGCAATATGTTTTTTGGGGAAAAGGGTGCAATTGTGCAACGCTTGTTTCAAGAATATATGCTGCCAGTGATGGGGTAAAATACACTTATTTAGACGCTTATTAATTGTAGTAGCTTTGCAACAGGCATTTTGGGGGGAAAAGGTGCAACTGTGCAACCTCTGCAGCAAAATGTATGCTTCCGGGGATGCTGTAACTTTTTGTAATTGTAGCAGCTTTGCACCTTTTTTTTTTTTAAAGGCTGGCTCCAGCGCATAATTCAGCCATATAATGCCCACGTAGTGTACATGCTCATCCTCTGCTCCCAACCTAGGCACCCTACCAACTAATGTCTCTGGGCTTAATTCTACTGAAGAACTCTTCGTCTCCATCCCTCTAATACCACCCCCCTCTGTCAGACCCCTCATCGGAAGCCCACCTTACATAGATTCCAATTTAAAATAATTATTCTAAATTACCAAGCTCCATCCAATCCAACCTAAAGGTCTTTCCAACTGGTGTCCTACCACTCCCTCCACCAGACGTGTCTATAGCTGACGACTCCCTATCCCGCCCTCTGTTATCTGCACACCTATTACAGATTGGAAACCAATATGACACCAATAATGTGCTACAAAAAATGCTACGAAGGCGGATGACGCTGACCAACAGTTTTGGTGACCATTCAGATCAACCAACTGGTGCTCTACAGTCTGAAAATAATACTGTTACACAGTGCCCAAGTAGTAGAACTAACACAGTACTACTAGAGCCAACCATATCAGTACCTATTCACTAGAATTAAGCAGAAAAATAGTGCCATACAGCATGAAAGTAATCCTATAGAAGACACTCTACTGCTATAAGGTAATTCCTGTTAAGTAGAATTAATAGTGCCATGCAGTGCACATAAAAAGTATCAAAAGCAGGACGCACCATATACTACTACTAAAAGCAACCATATGAGTTGCCGTAAAATAAAACCAACCAACATACCCTGTTTCCCCGAAAATAAGACAGTGTCTTAATTTTTGCTCCAAAAGATGCGCTAGGTCTTATTTTCAGGGGATGTCTTATTTTTCCATGAAGAAAAATACGGTACACATTTATTGTTGAACAAAAAAAAAAGGAAATCAGGGTGGGGAGGGGGGGATCACTTAAAATGGCACAGGGTGATCAGAAGGGGGAATCAAAATGGTACAGGAGAATCAGAGGGGGGGGGGATTACTATAGCATTTTAGTACCCCCTTCTGATCCTGCTGTGTAATTTTGATTCCCCCCTCTGATCCCCCTGTGTCATTTTAAATGATCCCCCTCCCCACCCTGATCACCCTGTGTCATTTTGATTCCCCCATCTGATCACCCTGTGTCATTTTAATTACCGTTTTTAGTCTCTCCCCCCCATCTTCACCAGACATCCCCCACCTTCCATCAGATATTCCCACCCTACCTGTCACCCCGTCCCCTGTGTCCGTGCCAGCCAAGTTGTGAGACTCCATCAGGGCAGAGCGAGCAGCGGGCGGAAGAAGGCGGCAGCTTGTCCTGGCGGCGGCTGCGGCCAATCAGTGAGCTCCTTACATTCTGGGGTGGCTTGCTTTATAATCGGGGAGTCATTATGTTCGGCGGATGTTTTATAATCGGGGAGTCATTATGTTCGGCGGATGTTTTATAATCGGGGAGTCATTATGTTCGGCGGATGTTTTATAATCGGGGAGTCATTATGTTCGGCCGATGCTTTATAATCGGGGAGGCATTATGTTCAGCCGATGCTTTATAATCGGGGAGGCCTTATTTTCGGGGGATGCTTTATTATCGGGGAGGCCTTATTTTCGGGGGGATGCCTTATTTTACAGCGATAGGCAAAACTAGAGGTAGGTCTTATTTTCGGGGGATGTCTTATTTTCGGGGAAAGACGGTAGTAGCACCATACAGTGCTGAAATAATAAACTCAACATACTTCCACTAGAAGCGCCCTTATTAGTACCCCATCAATAACATAGTGCCCTCTATGACCTACATCCTTGGCATGGAAGAGTTATCTCAGTTGCACATCCCCTTTCTATGTCTTATGTGGGTACATGCAGATCCTAAAGTAAGGCACTAAGATAATACTGTTATTTGTCTTTGTGTGTTATGGTCTTGTTTCTCCAGTAGGTGGCGGTACAATTCTTCAAGTAATTTCTGTCATTAGAAGACTAATGTGTCCTATATACAGTTGCAAAAAAAAGTATGTGAACCCATTGGAATGATATGGATTTCTGCACAAATTGGTCATAAAAATGTGATCTGATCTTCATCTAAGTCACAACAATAGACAATCACAGTCTGCTTAAACTAATAACACACAAATAATTAAATGTTACCATGTTTTTATTGAACACACCATGTAAACATTCACAGTCCAGGTGGAATAAGTATGTGAACCCCTAGACTAATGACATCTCCAAGAGCTAATTGGAGTGAGGTGTCAGCCAACTGGAGTCCAATCAATGAGATGAGATTTGAGGTGTTGGTTACAGCTGCCCTGCCCTATAAAAAACACACACCGGTTCTGGGTTTGCTTTTCACAAGAAGCATTGCCTGATGTAAATGATGCCTCGCACAAAAGAGCTCTCAGAAGACCTACGATTAAGAATTGTTGACTTGCATAAAGCTGGAAAGGGTTATAAAAGTATCTCCAAAAGCCTTGCTGTTCATCAGTCCACGGTAAGACAAATTGTCTATAAATGGAGAAAGTTCAGCACTGCTGCTACTCTCCCTAGAAGTGGCCGTCCTGTAAAGATGACTGCAAGAGCACAGCGCAGACTGCTCAATGAAACATAGAAACATAGAAACATAGAATGTGTCGGCAGATAAGAACCATTTGGCCCATCTAGTCTGCCCAATATACTGAATACTATGGATAGCCCCTGGCTTTATCTTATATAAAGGATGGCCTTATGCCTATCCCATGCATGCTTAAACCCCTTCACTGTATTTGCAGCTACCACTTCTGCAGGAAGGCTATTCCATGCATCCACTACTCTCTCAGTAAAGTAATACTTCCTTATATTACTTTTAAACCTTTGCCCCTCTAATTTAAAAGGTGAAGAAGAATCCTAGAGTGTCAGCTAAAGACTTACAAAAGTCTCTGGCATATCCTAACATCCCTGTAAGTGAATCTACGATACGTAAAACACTAGACAAGAATGGATTTCATGGGAGGATACTACAGAGGAAGCCACTGCTGTCCAGAAAAACATTGCTGCACGTTTACAGTTTGCACAAGAGCACCTGGATGTTCCACAGCAGTACTGGCAAAATATTCTGTGGACAGATGAGACCAAAGTTGAGTTGTTTGGAAGAAACACACAACACTATGTGTGGAGAAAAAGAGGCACAGCACACCAACATCAAAACCTCATCCAAACTGTGAAGTATGGTGGTGGGGGCATCATGGTTTGGGGCTGCTTTGCTGCGTCAGGGCCTGGACGGATTGCTATCATCGAAGGAAAAATTATTTCCCAAGTTTATCAAGACATTTTGCAGGAGAACTTAAGGCCATCTGTCCACCAGCTGAAGCTCAACAGAAGATGGGTGTTGCAACAGGACAACGACCCAAAGCAAAGAAGTAAATCAACAACAGAATGGCTTAAACAGAAGAAAATACGCCTTCTGGAGTGCCCCAGTCAGAGTCCTGACCTCAACCCGATTGAGATGCTGTGGCATGACCTCAAGAAAGCGATTCACACCAGAAATCCCAAGAATTTTGCTGAACTGAAACAGTTCTGTAAAGAGGAATGGTCAAGAATTACTCCTGACCGTTGTGCACGTCTGATCTGCAACTACAGGAAACGTTTGGTTGAAGTTATTGCTGCCAAAGGAGGTTCAACCAGTTATTAAATCCAAGGGTTCACATACTTTTTCCACCTGCACTGTGAATGTTTACATGGTGTGTTCAATAAAAACATGGTAACATTTAATTCTTTGTGTGTTATTAGTTTAAGCAGACTGTGATTGTCTGATGTTGTGACTTAGATGAAGATCAGATCACATTTTATGACCAATTTGTGCAGAAATCCATATCATTCCAAAGGGTTCACATACTTTTTCTTGCAACTGTATATAGTGTCCAGTTCTCTGTGTATTAGATGTAACTCAGCTGCCAAAATTCCTGAACCCCAAATTTGTCCAAGTCAGTATGTGTTGTGTTGGTGGCATGGGTACGCTGCTGTCCTGTCTTCTCGGACAGGCGACTCTCCACTTACCCTGTGTGAATTGGGACTAGTGCTCAGTAAACTTCCTTACTGCATTGCTAGAGTTAATCCTTCCCTCCTGCTCCCTGTCCAGCTGCTGACTAAGGTGCTGATCAGCCTTTCTATTTAGCTGGGCTGTGGATCCACCTCCTCGCCTGAGCTTTGAGGTTTTGTAGTCTCTAGTAACCAGCGGAGGTGTGATCTCTTCTCTGACTGCCCATCTACCTACCTTGCCCGTTTACCGATTCTGCTCATTGCCTCCTGCCCTTAACTTGGAACTGTCATATGGAGTAAGTACATACTTATACAACCTGGCAATGTAATTATGGATGTGGGGGGCACTCTAATATCTCTGGCTGTATATACTAATCACAATATGTTTAAAGAGGACCTTTCACTAGTTTAAAAACTAAAAACGAACTATATCAGTGGACTCCCAGGCTATGAGCTGTGCGCTACGATTGGCCAGCGCTGCAGCAAGGGACAACCCTAATACAAAAACTCTGCCCCGTAGAAAAGAGGGAGCTGCACACACCGGAGCCTATACCGGGCGAACGGAGCGGCGCCCAGACATACTAGTAAGTGCAGGGGGACCCCTGGGCGCCAATCTGCCCACTGATATAGTTAGTTTTTAGTTTTTAAACTAGTGAAAGGTCCTATAATATAACAATAAAAATGGATCTTGGTGCCATATACATTTATTTGCTAGAATGCTGAATAAAAAGCGTCATGCGCATCGTCAATAGGTACAATTGTAGTTGTTATAAAAATTACTATAAAAATGCTGTAAAAATTAATTAATTAAACCTATTTCTTTGAATGGAAACCTTAAAATAGAAAACAAACAAAAAGATAATAAAATGTAAAATATAAGAAAAATACTAGAAATATAAAAAATGTATTAATTTGTAAAAAGAGTCCATTCCTAAAATATCCCCTTCATAGGGATTTTTCCATCTGTTAATATTTGCAGTGTAATGGTCTTTTTACTTGTAGGTGGCGCTGTGGCTTTAGAAGTAGAAAGCCGTGAAGCGATCAGGATAGAATGACATCTAATTGCGGGTATTAGTTTTTCTTCCTTCATTGTCTGAAAAAAAGTCCTTCTATATTGATATAGTTGATAATCCTGTTATGGAATAAAGGGGTAAGGATTCAGCTGATCGCTGCTTGAGTGATAGAGAGGTGCTATTTGTTAAGTGGGACTAGATATATATATCACATATATCGATCAGTATGTCCGATATTCCCACATCAACAGATGTACCAAACAGAGATGGATCTGCCAGCAGACGCAGCTATTACATCCACAGGACAGACTTTAACACTACAGATATACACTCACCTAAAGAATTATTAGGAACACCTGTTCTATTTCTCATTAATGCGATTATCTAGTCAACCAATCACATGGCAGTTGCTTCAATGCATTTAGGGGGGTGGTCCTGGTCAAGACAATCTCCTGAACTCCAACTGAATGTCAGAATGGGAAAGAAAGGTGATTTAAGCAATTTGGAGCGTGGCATGGTTGTTGGTGCCAGACGGGCCGGTCTGAGTATTTCACAATCTGCTCAGTTACTGGGATTTTCACGCACAACCATTTCTAGGGTTTACAAAGAATGGTGTGTAAAGGGAAAAACATCCAGTATGCGGCAGTCCTGTGGGCGAAAATGCCTTGTGGATGCTAGAGGTCAGAGAAGAATGGGCCGACTGATTCAAGCTGATAGAAGAGCAACGTTGACTGAAATAACCACTCGTTACAACCGAGGTATGCAGCAAAGCATTTGTGAAGCCACAACACGCACAACCTTGAGGCGGATGGGCTACAACAGCAGAAGACCCCACCGGGTACCACTCATCTCCACTACAAATAGGAAAAAGAGGCTACAATTTGCACGAGCTCACCAAAATTGGACTGTTGAAGACTGGAAAAATGTTGCCTGGTCTGATTAGTCTCGATTTCTGTTGAGACATTCAAATGGTAGAGTCCGAATTTGGCGTAAACAGAATGAGAACATGTATCCATCCTCTGATGGCTACTTCCAGCAGGATAATGCACCATGTCACAAAGCTCGAATCATTTCACATTGGTTTCTTGAACATGACAATGAGTTCACTGTAGTAAAATGGCCCCCACAGTGACCAGATCTCAACCCAATAGAGCATCTTTGGGATGTGGTGGAACGGGAGCTTCGTGCCCTGGATGTGCATCCCTCAAATCTCCATCAACTGCAAGATGCTATCCTATCAATATGGGCCAACATTTCTAAAGAATGCTATCAGCACCTTGTTGAATCAATGCCACGTAGAACTAAGGCAGTTCTGAAGGCAAAAGGGGGTCCAACACCGTATTAGTATGGTGTTCCTAATAATTCTTTAGGTGAGTGTATGTGTTATCTCGGCACTTTCAGTCTTTGTGTTATTCTATTACCCGTCCTGTAGTTGTTGAATGAATCCGGAGTCCTCAGCAACGATTCGGGCTGGTCTACTCCGCTGAGCTCACCAGCTCCTAGCGTGGCCACTGAGGAAGAAGCATTGCGCTTCGAAATGCGTTTGGTATTCCCTGCAGTAAAATATATACTTTATATTTGCAAGCGATCACAACAATCCAGCAAAGGATCAAACATCCAATCCGTTTGAACGGAACACATCAAAGAAAACTAACAGCCCGGCACCTCTGTATTCACCCGGAGGACAAGATACCGCTGAAGCTCACGCACATGTGTGACGCCACGCTAGGAGCTGGTGAGCTCAGCGGAGAAGACCAGACACTCCCAGATTCGGAGTATGCGGGGCGGTGCTGGGTTCCTTCACAGTGGGCGTGGCTGGGTTCCTTCACAGTGGGCGTGGCTGGGCTCCTTCACAGTCGGCGTGGCTGGGCTCCTTCACAATGGGCGTGGCTGGGCTGCTTCACAGTGGGCGTGGCTGGGCTCCTTTACAGTGGGCGTGGCTGGGCTCTTTCACAGTGGGCGTGGCTTGGCTCCTTCACAGTGGGAGTGGCTGGGCTCCGGAAACGTTAGTAGCCTCATTTACATATATATAAAATCGTTTTTTTGACACAATAAAAGCACATAGAGCTATGGGGACTGGGTATTGCGGATGTGATAGCGGCCATCTAGCAACCCATGTCCTCAGCTCTATACACAAAATCCCGGTGACAGGTTCCCTTTAAGGAAGAAAAACTAATACCCGCAATTAGATGTCATTCTATCCCGATCGCTTCACAGCTTTCTAATTCTAAAGCAACAGCGCCACCTACACAAGTTAAAAGACATTCCCTGCAAATATTAACAGATGGAAAAATCCCTATGAAGGGGATATTTTAGGAATGGCCTCTTTTTACAAATTAATAATACATTTTTTATTTTTCTAGTATTTTTCTTATATTGCATTTTTTATTTTATTTTTGTTTGTTTTCTATAAAAGTTTAATTCATTAATTTTTACAGCATTTTTTATAGTAATTTTTATAACAACTACAATTGTACCTATTGACGATGCGCATGACGCTTTTTATTCAGCATTCTAGCAAATAAATGTATATGGCACCAAGATCCATTTGTATTGTTATATTGAACTACTTAAACATATTGTGATTAATATATACAGCCAGAGATATCAGCGTGCCCCCCACATCCATAATTACATTGCCATTTTTGGCTAGCGACACTGGGGTGAGTCGCGGGGAGAGCCCCGAACCATAGTCTTCCAAATAGGTGCTGCCACTTACTGACCTACACATACTTATACAACCTACAGGAAGGCTCCCAAACAGAACAAAAGAACCATGCCCAAAGATATATCGTAAAATTATTATCAATTTATTACACAAAATCAAAAAAATATACAACAACAATGAAACATTTGTAAAGCGCTTTTCTCCCGCAGGACTCAAAGCGCATATACAATAAAAGATATCAAAGATATCAACATCGGAAATAGGTAACAATGACCTTGATGCTGTTATTGAATCGCTCGCCATTAGTCTAACTTCCCCTGAAAAGTATGTATTACATGTTCCAGAAAAAGGATCACAGGTGAGGCCAGATAATAATACACATAATCAGCATAGCCCAGTCAATATCTCATTACATAATCATTCACAGAAGGGACTTTGCAAGTTTTTTGTCTGTATTTTTATATAAATTGTATTAATGATCGTTTGATTTTTTTCATTTTATATTTATTGATGCTCTGACACTTTAATTCATTCATTCTTAGGTTATGGTATCATGGAAAATAGCGTTTTTCACATTCTATTTTTTATTATTTTTTATTAGTAACATTAGATGCGCTTTGTTTTTATTAAGGGATTGGATTGTCCGGTCTCGCATTTCTATTTACATCTGAAATCATGTGGGTTGTATATTTGGCGTTTACCTGTCTCTGTGGCAACGGGACCTGATAGGCTGGTTGTGCGCGTCATTAGGATCTATTACAGTATGGAAGTGTCACGACCGCTATCCCAGCAACAGTCGTGACGCACCAGACGGAGGGGAAGGAAGACCCTTATCTACGGATGGGAATAGTATGGCCACCCCTGACTAACCCTAAGCTGGCACCTGTCTGCCCTGATACCCTAGACGGGGTGTGAACCCGTGCGGCGAGCAGGATGCCTAAACCCTCAGTCACCCTAACAAGCCTAGAGTGGGGAAAGGCCGATGGGAGCACTAGTCACCATCACTCATGTCTAGGAGAACAGCAGGGGAAGACAGCAACAAACAAACTATAGCAGAGATAGACTTATCCAGTCACGAGCAGAGAAGGCGATCCCAATCACGACAGTCCACGCCGGACAAGAGCTCCACAGCAACACCATCAAACGATCTCCTTCAAAGGTCAGAATAGAACTGGAAGTAAGGACTATATCTGGCAATGACTGCAAGTGAAAGTGAAACTAATATAGTAGCTGGGAGTGGCAGACAGGACTCACCTGAGAAGGATGCCTACAAACTCCCAGTCAGAACAAAAAGGTTCACAAGGCAAAACCCGGATGACATACCCTGAACCATGGAGCAAACTCACAAACTATCGCGAGTAGCAAGTCGCTGCGACCTTCTCCTCCCAGACCTGTCTGGATCAGTCACAGTCGTGACAGTACCCCCCTTTCTACGAGGGGCCCCTGGACCCTCAAGACCAGGCCTCTCCGGATGGGAGCTATGAAAAGCCTGAATGAGTCTGTCCGTTTTTATCTCTGAAGCTGGAACCCACGTTCTCTCTTCGGAACCATAACCTCTCCAGTGCACCAGGTACTGAAGAGAGCGGCGAACATATCGTGAGTCAACAATCTTTTCCACCTAAAACTCAAGACTGCCATCAACAACCACTGGTGGAGGCGGTAGTGGCAATGGTTCAGGAGGTTCTACATATCTCTTAAGCAGAGATCTGTGGAAGACATTATGGATCCTTAGAGTCTGAGGTAGCTCCAGACGAAAAGCCACCGGGTTAATGATCTTAATTACCCTATAAGGACCAATAAATCTCGGACCTAATTTCCATGAGGGAACCTTCAACTTGATATTTCTGGTAGACAACCACACCAAGTCATTCACCCCAAGGTCCGGACCTTCAGAGCTCCTCCTATCAGCCACACGTTTGTATCTACCACCCATTCTCTTCAAACTTTCTTGCACACTCTGCCACACTGAAGAAAGTGAAGACGCAAATCGTTCCTCCTCGTGAATCCCAGACGGCCCCCCCCTCACTAAACGCACAAAACTGAGGATGGAAACCATACGCACCAAAAAATGGTGACTTATCGGTGGATTCTTGACGACGATTATTAATGGCAAACTCGGCTAACGGTAAATAAGATGACCATTCCTCCTGATTTTCGGAAACAAGAAATCTCAAATATGTCTCTAGGTTTTGATTGGTATGTTCAGTCTGACCGTTGGACTGTGGATGGAAAGATGAAGAAAACGACAGATGAACCCCTAAACGAGAACAAAAAGCTTTCCAAAATTTAGAAACGAATTGGGTACCACGATCCGAAACAATATCGGAAGGGACCCTGTGAAGCTTCACGATGTGGTCAATAAAAACCTGAGCCAGTGTGTTAGCATTAGGCAATGCGGCAAGAGCAATAAAGTGCACCATTTTACTGAATCTGTCAACAACTACAAGAATAACAGTTTTCCCCGCTGATACTGGTAGATCCGTAATGAAATCCATTGATAGGTGCGTCCAAGGCCTGTTGGGGATGGCTAGAGGTAAAAGACGCCCTGCCGGACGAGTATGATCTACCTTCGAACGAGCACAGGTAGCACATGCAGACACAAAATTCAACACCTCCTGGCGCCACTTAGGCCACCAGAACCGACGAGACACTAATTCAGAGGTTGCCCTACTACCTGGGTGTCCTGCCAGTGTGGAGTTATGGTGTTCTTTTAGTATCTCCAGGCGTAAATTTTCTGGCACAAACAGTTTACCCGAGGGGCAGGAGGCCGGGGAGTCCCCCTGAGCTTCCAACACCCTCCCCTCTAAACCTGAGTGTAATGCAGAGACCACCACCCCCTGCAAAATGGGCTCTGGTACCTCAACATCACCCCCTCCAGGAAAACTTCGAGACAATGCATCCGCCTTAGTATTTTTTGCCCCCGGGCGATAGGTTATTACAAAATTAAACCTAGTAAAAAATAACGACCACCGAGCCTGTCTAGGGGTGAGACGTTTAGCAGACTCCAGATATAATACGTTTTTGTGATCAGTAATCACCGTGACGGGATGAACCGCCCCCTCCAAAAAATGACACCACTCCTCAAAAGCCAACTTAATAGCCAAAAGTTCCCTGTTGCCAATATCATAGTTCCTTTCTGCAGTAGACAATTTCTTCGAAAAGAAAGCACACGGACGCCATTCACCAGGGGACGGGCCCTGAGATAGTACCGCTCCCACCCCCACCTCTGATGCGTCAACCTCTACAATAAAAGGAAGCGAGACATCTGGCTGTACGAGAATAGGGGCCGAGGTGAATCTCTCCTTCAGAGATGCAAAGGCAGTTTTGGCTGCATGTGACCATTTGGAAAAATCGGATCCCTTTCGGGTCATGTCCGTCAGTGGTTTGACCACCAAGGAATAGTTCTTTATAAATTTTCTATAAAAATTGGCAAACCCCAGGAAGCGTTGCAATGCCTTCAGGTTCTCAGGCAGATCCCAGTCTATAATCGCCCGGACTTTCTCTGGATCCATGCGGAAACCTGAATCTGACAACACATACCCCAGAAATGGCAGTTCTTTTACGGCGAACACACATTTTTCTAACTTAGCAAACAATTTGTTGGCCCTTAATATCTGCAGCACTTGTCTCACATGGATCTTATGTGTATCTAGACGGGGAATAGACCAGGATGTCATCAAGATATATCACAACAAATCTCCCGATAAGGTGACTAAAAATATCGTTGACAAAATGTTGGAATACCGCAGGCGCATTAGTAAGACCAAATGGCATGACCAGATTTTCATAATGCCGTCTTCCACTCATCCCCCTCTTTGATGCGAACCAGGTTATAGGCTCCTCTGAGATCCATTTTGGAGAACCATTTAGCACCAGCAACCTGATTAAAGAGGTCGGGAATGAGAGGAAGAGGATAGGGATCTCGGATAGTTATCCGGTTTAATTCCCGGAAATCCAGGCAAGGACGTAGGCCCCCATCTTTCTTTTTAACGAAAAAGAACCCTGCAACCACAACTGAAGAAGAGGGTCTGATGTGTCCCTTAGCCAAACTCTCCGAAATATAATCTTTCATAGCCTTCCTCTCCGGGCCGGAAAGATTGTATAACGGGGTTTTAGGTAGTTTTGCCCCAGGTAATAGATTAATCGGGCAATCATATGGACGATGAGGTGGTAACCCCTGACAACCCTTCTCAGAGAACACATCCATAAAATCTGACAGAAAGGCAGGTAAAGATGTTACAGAGAGTGTAGAGCACCTACTACTCAAGCAGTTGTCCTTACAATGTTCACTCCACTCCACAATCTCCCCGGCCTGCCAATCCACCACTGGATTGTGAGTCACCAGCCAGGGAAGCCCCAATACCATAGGAGCTGGAAGACCGTCCAGGACATAACAAGAGATATGCTCTTTATGGAGGTCCCCTACCTGCAGATGGATATTATGGATGATCTAAGTTAACTCTTTCTGAGTAAGAGGGGAGGAGTCGATGCCAAAAACAGGAATAGTTCTGCGTATCAGTTCCGGAGTAAAACCCAGAGCCTGAGCAAACCGTGAATCCACCAAGTTGACCCCCGCCCCACTGTCCAAAAAGACGGAACAGATCTCAGTCTTATTGCCCGCCTCAACGGTAGCGGACAACAAAAACTGAGACATGCGTATGGAGGAAACGAATACGCCCAGACTGTTATCCTCCGCACAATCTGGGGACTCTAGTTTTCCGGCGGCTCCTTTGTTTGTGGTCTCTTGGGTTCTGAGGGACAAACCTTTACAAAATGACCCCTCCCCCCACAACGAAAAAAAACCTCTGACCTACGGCGGAACTTAGGAGGATTCACCCGTCTAGTGGCGCCCCCTATTTGCATTGGTTCGACTGGATCATAACAAACCGATCCCTGCCCTATAGAGGCCTCCGTAAAATTTAATAGTCTCTCCCTGAGTCGTCTGTCGATTCTTATGGACAGAGACATAGCAGCCTCCAGAGACCCAGGGACCTCGTATACCGCCAGCGCGTCTTTTAATTTTTCAGACAACCCCTGGCAGAACTGACTCCTAAGGGCCGAGTCGTTCCATAACGTATCAGTAGCCCACCTACGGAATTCGGAACAATATAGTTCAGCAGACCAGTTCTCTTGCTGAAGTCTACGTAGCTTAGACTCAGCCAGTGAGACCCTGTCCGGGTCATCATATACGAGACCCAGGGCTTCAAAAAACTCCTCCACTGATCGTAAGGCCAGAGAGTCTGATGGTAGGGAGAAAGCCCAAGCCTGCGGATCTCCTTGCAGGAGAGAAATTACAATGCCCACCCGTTGTTCCTCACCGCCGGAGGATCTAGGGCGTAACCTGAAGAACAATTTGCAAGCTTCTCTGAAGGTTACAAATTGGTCTCTCCCTCCTGAGAACCTATCAGGTAAAGCCACTTTTGGCTCAGGAGTACCTTGGTTTCCCGTAGCAACGGTGGAACCCAAGGATGGCTGCTGCTGCTGCAGCACTGTTGCTTTTAATCCTGCCACTTCAAGGGATAATCCCTGTAATTGTTTAGCCAAAACCATAACCGGATCCATAGTGGAACAGAAAAATACAAAGCAAAACAGCAAGCAAAAAAAAAAAAAAAGAAATGTCACTTTTTTTTATTTTTTATTTTTTAAATGGCCAGATATACTGTCACGACCGCTATCCCAGCAGCAGTCGTGACGCACCAAACGGAGGGGAAGGGGGACCCTTATCTACGGATGGGAATAGTATGGCCACCCCTGACTAACCCTAAGCTGGCACCTGTCTGCCCTGATACCCTAGACGGGGTGTGAACTCGTGCGGCGAGCAGGATGCCTAAACCCTCAGTCACCCTAACAAGCCTAGAGTGGGGAAAGGCCGATGGGAGCACTAGTCACCATCACTCATGTCTAGGAGAACAGCAGGGGAAGACAGCAACAAACAAACTATAGCAGAGATAGACTTATCCAGTCACGAGCAGAGAAGGCGATCCCAATCACGACAGTCCACGCCGGACAAGAGCTCCACAGCAACACCATCAAACGATCTCCTTCAAAGGTCAGAGTAGCACTGGAAGTAAGGACTATATCTGGCAATGACTGCAAGTGAAAGTGAAACTAATATAGTAGCTGGGAGTGGCAGACAGGACTCACCTGAGAAGGATGCCTACAAACTCCCAGTCAGGACAAAAAGGTTCACAAGGCAAAACCCGGATGACATACCCTGAACCATGGAGCAAACTCACAAGCTATCGCGAGTAGCAAGTCGCTGCGACCTTCTCCTCCCAGACCTGTCTGGATCAGTCACAGTCGTGACAGGAAGCTATAGCTGCAAGAATAGCTTCAATTAGCTCCCTGTGCCTACCACTAGGTGGAGCTTACCGCATGTTGAATTTAATACTAGCTGTCAAACTCCATATGCATAGAGCTCCCCCTAGTGGTAGCTGTGAGCAGCCCGAATTGTATTGTTATTATTATTATTACAGTGATGCAGTGTAGCCTGCATCCAGGGATGTGCCATATAGTGTCTATGAATGGATACTGCAGTCAATGCTGAATATCAATGTATTTTTTAAGCACTGAAGGGGTTGTATAGGTGTAGGTGTATAATTGTTTTCTTCCAAAAAAAAAACACCATGCCTGTCTATGCATTGTGTCTGCCATTGAAGCTCCATTGTAGTGAATAGAGCTGATGTGCAATACTGCATATGATCTGTGGAGTGATGCAGCGCTGTTTTTGGAAGAAAGCAGTCGTTTTTTTCTAAACCTGGAAAACCTTTTTATGCCAAAATACAAAAATGATGTTCAAAGTTGGCATTCCATCTGAATGCAGTACCAATAAGTAGACACCCTCTCATGGCTGTGGCTGTGTCCTTGGAATCCCTTCCCATTTAACATGTGGTAACTGGTATAAACCACACATGGCTCTGGTGACCTCTGAGTTATTTTTCTTGTGGTTTGCAAAAAAAAAGTCTTGTGTTGTAACAGATGTAAATGAACTGAACTCCTATAAATGTGGCACAAAAATGTCAGAAATTTTCAAATATAAAAGTATATATCCCGTAAGGTGAACGATGTAACAGAAAAAAATGTAAACACCCAATTGCTCCCCCCCCCCCAAAAAAAACGAAACGAGGACAGTGAAGACAAAACGAAACAAAAAAAAGAAATTTACCTGCAGCTGTAAAGGGATAATAATTATGTACAAAAGTATTGTAAATATACAGTACAGTATGATATTACTTAACCTGTATTTATCCTGAGTTATATGCTGCATTATACTCCGGAGCTGCACTCACTATTCTGCTGGTGGAGTCACTGAGTACATACATTACAATTAGAGTTGAGCGGACACCTGGGTGTTCGGGTTCGGCAGGTTCGGCCGAACTTAAAAAAAAAATTCGGGTTCGGGACCCGAACTTGACCCGAACTTGAACTCGAACCCCATTGAAGTCAATGGGGACCCGAACTTTTGGCCACTAAAATGGCTCTAAAATAGCCCTGGAAAGAGCTAGAGGGCTGCAAAAGGCAGCAAAATGTGCTTAAGAGCATGACAAATGCTCTGCAAACAAATGTGGATAGAGAAATAAATAAAAAAAACATAAAAGACACCTTAAAAAAATAAAAATTAGGAATGATGTAGGAGGAAGAGGTTGAGGAGGCGGTGAATGGGTGGATGTGGCCGTGTAGGCTCACGTGGCGGTCTAGGTGGAAGCAGCGGCAAAGGAGGAATAGGGAGCCAACACAGATGTGTGTTATTTTGCATTTTTACATAGGGGTATCTCCCAAAATATTGGGACATATAAAAAAAAAAAAGGAATAAGTGCACTTGAGTACAAGGATGGATGGTTGAGGCTGTTAGAACTGTCTATTCTGCACAAGGTACAGACAAGTCTTGTGGGATCCAGGCCTGGTTCATTTTAATGAACGTGAGCTTGTCCACGTTGGCTGTGGACAGGTGGCTGCGTCTGTCTGTAATGACTCCTCCTGCCGTGCTAAATACACGTTCAGAGAGTACCCTGGCTGCAGGTCAGGCCAGCACCTCCAAGGCATACAGGGCAAGCTCTGGCCATGTAGACAATTTGGAGACCCAGAAGTTGAATGGGGCAGAACCATCAGTCAGTACGTGTAGTCGTGTGCACAGGTACTGTTCCACCATGTTGTTCAAATGCTGCCTCCTGCTAACACGCTCCATATCAGCAGTTGGGGCAGGTTGTTGCGGTGAGGTGACAAAGCTTTTCCACATGTCGGCCATGCTAACCCTGCCTTCTGAGGTGCTGGCGCTGACACAGCTGCGTTGGCGACCTCTTCCTCCTCCCCTGCCTTCGCCTTGTGCTTCCACTTGTCCCCCGGCGTCAGTCGGGAATGCTCTCAGGAGCGCATCTAGGAGGCGTATCGTCTGCGTCCTCCGTATCCCCCCAGCCACGCACCAGTGATGGGCCCGAGCTGCGTTGGCTGCCACCCCACTGTGAACATGCTTCATCCCCATCCTCCTCCTTCTCGTCCTCCAGTAGTGTGCCCTAACTGGCCAAATTGGTACCGGGCCTCTGCTGTTGCAAAAAACCTCCCTCTGAGCCACTTCTAAAAGACTGGCCTGAAAGTGTTAGAGATGACCCCTCTTCGTCCTGGGCCACCTCCTCTTCCATCATTGCCCTAAGTGTTTTCTCAAGGAGACATAGAAGTGGTATTGTAACGCTGATAACAGCGTCATCGCCACTGGCCATGTTGGTGGAGTACTCGAAACAGCGCAACAGGGCACACAGGTCTCGCATGGAGGCCCAGTCATTGGTGGTGAAGTGGTGCTGTTCCGCAGAGCGACGGACCCGTGCGTGCTGCAGCTGAAAATCCACTATGGCCTGCTGCTGCTCGCAAAGTCTCTCCAGCATGTGCAAGGTGGAGTTCCACCTGGTGGGCACGTCGCATATGGGGCGGGAAGGCCGAAGTTACGCTGTAGCGCAGACAGCCGAGCGGCGGCAGGATGTGAACGCCGGAAGCGTGAACAGACGGCCCGCACTTTATGCAGCAGCTCTGACATGTCGGGGTAGTTGTGAATGAATTTCTGCACCACCAAATTCAGCACATGCGCCAGGCAAGGGATGTGCGTCAAACCGGCTAGTCCCAGAGCTGCAATGAGATTTCACCCATTATCGCACACCACCAGGCCGGGCTTGAGGATCACTGGCAGCAACCACTCGTCGGTCTGTTGTTCTATACCCCGCCACAACTCCTGCGCGGTGTGGGGCCTGTCCCCCAAACACATCAGTTTCAGAATGCTGCTGACGTTTACCCCAGGGCTGTGCTGAAGTTGGTGGTGAAGGTCTGTCGCTGACCAGATGAGGAGGTGGAAGAAGAGGAGGAGGAAGCGGAGTAGGAAGAGGAGGCAACAGGAGGCAAAGAATGATGCCCTGCGATCCTTGGCGGCGGAAGGACGTGCGCCAAACAGCTCTCCGCCTGGGGCCCAGCCGCCACTACATTTACCCAGTGTGCAGTTAGGGAGATATAGCGTCCCTGTCCGTGCTTACTGGTCCACATATCTGTGGTTAGGGCACGGCTCTCCTGGAGAAGTAGTGGCGGCTGGGAACGACGTACTGTGGGACAGCAAGCGACATGAGCTGTTTGAAGCTGTGTGTGTCCACCAGCCCGAATGACAGCATTTCATAGGCCAGTAGTTTAGAAATGCTGGCATTCAGGGCCAGGGATCGAGGGTGGCTAGGTGGGAATTTACGCTTTCTCTCAAATGTTTGTGAGATGGAGAGCTGAACACTTCCGTGTGACATGGTGGAGATGCTTGGTGATGGAGGTGGTGGTGTTGGTGGCACATCCTCTGTTTGCTGGGCGGCAGGTGCCAACTAGAGATGTCCCGAACTATTCGCCGGCGAACAGTTCCCGGCGAACATAGCTTGTTCGCGTTCGCCGCGGCGGGCGAACATATGCGATGTTCGGTCCGCCCCCTATACATCATCATTGAGAAAACTTTGACCCTGTACCTCACAGTCAGCAGACACATTCCAGTCAATCAGCATACCCTCCCTTCCAGACCCTCCCACCTCCTATCAAAAAGCAAGGACAGCATCCATCTTAGATTCATTCTGAAGCTGCAGTGTCACAAATTTGACAAAGTTGTAATCGCAATGCAAATTCAACTTAGAGCTGGGTTCCTAATGGTTGTATTGCTAGAATATAACGAAGATTGAGAATATAGTGCTATATTCGTTATATTCGTCAATTCTAGTAATACAACCATTAGGAACTCAGATCTAAGTTGAATTTGCAATGCGATTAATGCAGGTTATTTTAATCGCATTGCAAATTCAACTTACCACACTCTGCGTCAACTACGTAATTTTCCATGGGAGTTTTGCCATGGATCCCCCTCCGGCATGCCACAGTCCAGGTGTTAGTCCCCTTGAAACAACTTTTCATCACTATTGTGGCCAGAAAGAGTCCCTGTGGGTTTTAAAATTCGCCTGTCTATTGAAGTCTATGGCGGTTCGCCCGGTTCGTCTGTTTGCGAACATTTGCGTAAATTCATCTCTAGTACCAACGTTCCTCCAGAGGAGGAGGAAGAGGCCGAGGCAGCAGTAGAAGAGGGAGCAGGAGGGGCCTGAGCCCTTTCTTGGTTTTGAAGGTCCTTACTCCACTGCAGCCCATGTCTCGCATGTAGATGCCTGGTCATGCAGGTTGTGCTAAGGTTCAGAATGTTAATGCCTCGCTTCAGACTCTGATGGCACAGCGTGCAAACCACTCGGGTCTTGTCGTCAGCGCATTGTGTGAAGAAGTGCCATGCCAGGGAACTCCTTGAAGCTGCCTTTGGTGTGCTCGGTCCCTGGTGACGGTGGCCAGTAGCAGGCGAACTGTTTTGGCGATGGCTGCTCTGCTTTTGCACCCTGCTCCCTCTTTTGCTATGCTGTTGGCTCGGTCTCACCACTGCCTCTTCCTCCGAACTCTGAAAGTCAGTGGCATGACCTTCATTCCATGTGGGGTCTATGACCTCATCGTCCCCTGCATCGTCTTCCACCCAGTCTTCCTCCCTGACCTCCTTTTCGGTCTGCACACTGCAGAAAGACGCAGCAGTTGGCACCTGTGTTTCGTCATCATCAGAGACGTGCTGAGGTGGTATTCCCATGTCCTCATCAGGAAACATAAGTGGTTGTGCGTCAGTGCATTCTATGTCTTCCACCCCTGGGGAAGGGCTAGGTGGATGCCCTTGGGAAACCCTGCCAGCAGAGTCTTCAAACAGCATAAGAGACTGCTGCATGACTTGAGGGTCAGACAGGTTCCCCGATATGCACAGGGGTGATGTGACAGACTGATGGGCATGGGTTTCAGGCACCACCTGTGTGCTTTCTGCAGAAGACTGGGTGGGAGACATGGGTGTAGGAACCCCCAAAAATCTTGGGGGGACAGCATTTTTGCTCGCCGGGTATATTCTTATTCAGTGAATTGCGAGTTGTTTATATCGTTAAATTTTAAGTGTGTGTGTGTGTGTGTGAACCCCACTTACAGTTCTGAAGACTCAGGGGTGCTGGCTGGCTTGGCCGGGCAGAAGGAGTGTGGGAGACTGTGAGGCCTTTTTCTCCAAGCTGCTCCGAATCAGTGCTCTTGGCAGCTGGGCTCCGGGCTGGAAGTGGGCACAATAAGAAAAAAATATTTTTCATTACACCTCAGGTCAGACCACCAATCAGATGCCCAATTTTAATAAGACCTCAGATCACACCTTAGCTCAGACTCAAATATGAATGACCCCCAATCAGACCTCAGATAAGAGCCCCAGTGCCTCTCATCAGCCCCCCAGTGCCTCTCATCAGCCCCCCAGTGCCTCTCATCAGCCAGTAATAACAGCCCCCCAATCATGTGCCAGTAATAACAGCCCCCCATCATGTGCCAGTAATAACAGCCCCCCCAATCATGTGCCAGTAATAACAGCCCCCTCCAATCATGTGCCAGTAATAACAGCCCCCCCAATCATGTGCCAGTAATAACAGCCCCCCAATCATGTGCCAGTAATAGCCCCCCAATTATGTGCCAGTAATAGCCCCCACAATCATGTGCCAGTAATAGCCCCCCCAATCATGTGCCAGTAATAGCCCCCCAATCATGTGCCAGTAATAGCACCCCAAATCATGTGCCAGTAATAGCCCCCCCCAATCATGTGCCAGTAATAGCCCCCCCAATAATGTGCCAGTAATAGCCCCCCCAATCATGTGCCAGTAATAGCCCCCAATCATGTGCCAGTAATATCCCCCAATCATGTGCCAGTAATAGCCCCCCAAATCATGTGCCAGTAATAGCCCCCCAATCATGTGCCAGTAATAGCCCCCCCAATCATGTGCCAGTAATAGCCCCCCCAATCATGTGCCAGTAATAGCCCCCCCAATCATGTGGCTGTAATAGCCCCCCCAATCATGTGGCTGTAATAGCCCCCCCAATCATGTGCCAGTAATAGCCCCCCCAATCATGTGCCAGTAATACAAAGTATTGTATATATATATTTTTTAAAATAACACATACTTACCTCTTTGGAGCTATGCGATGCAGGCCTCTTCCGGCCTGTGTCCCGACTCCAGCGCTGTACGGTTCAGGCGGCGCGATGACGTCATCGCGCCGCCTACGCCGGCCTCTGATAGGCTGCCGGCCTAGTAGTGCCGGCAGCCTATCAGAGAAACAGGAAAGGGACACACCTCCTTGCCCTGCTCCTCCGCACAGCCTTCTGTTTGTATCGCTGTCCTGAGGACGGCGATACAAACAGATCACTATGGAGATGAGCGCTTTGCTTCCACAATGGAAGCGCTCATCTCAGTGCCTGCCCCGCCGCCGCCGCACACATTGCCCCGCTGCCGCTGGGGGGGATTTGACCATACCTGTGCTGGTGCACTATCGGTGCATAAAATGGCTGCCGATTATGTATTGATATTGACTAACTGAAGGAAAAAAAGTTCGTTTTCAGTAGTAGTTGGCTCAGGGCAGGCTTAAAAAAATTGTGCACTGCACCCACAAAACACATTTGCTGTAGATCGCTGAGTAAAGAAGCAGTTCTTCATAAGATTTCTCCCTGATCTCTCCCTCACAGCAGCTGCAGCCTCTCCCTACACTAATCCGATCAGAGTGACGGGCGGCGCTACGTGACTCCAGCTTAAATAGAGGCTGGGTCACATGCTGCAGTTGGCCAATCACAGCCATGCCAATAGTAGGCATGGCTGTGATGGCCTTTTGGGGCAAGTAGTATGACCCTTGTTGATTGGCTGCTTTGCAGCCTTTCAAAAAGCGCCATAAAAATCGACAAACACCGAACCCGAACTTTTACGTAAATGTTCGGGTTCGGGTCCGGGTGCCGAAAAACCTAAAGTTCGGTACGAACCCGAACTTTACAGTTCGGGTACGCTCAACTCTAATTACAATACTTAACCTGTACTGATCCTGAGATACATCCTATATTATACTCCAGAGCTGCACTCACTATTCTGCTGGTGGAGTCACTGTGTACATACATTACTTATCCTGTACTGATCCTGACTTACACCCTGTATTATACTCCAGAGCTGCACTCACTATTCTCCTGGTGGAGTCACTGTGTATATACCTTACATTACTTATCCTGTACTGATCCTGAGTTACATCCTGTATTATACTCCAGAGCTGTACTCACTATTCTGCTGGTGGAGTCCCTGTATATATACATTACTTATCCTGTACTGATCCTGACTTATACCCTGTATTATACTCCAGAGCTGCACTCACTATTCTGCTGGTGGAGTCACTGTGTATATACCTTACATTACTTATCCTGTACTGATCCTGAGTTACATCCTGTATTATACCCCAGAGCTGTACTCACTATTTTGCTGGTGGAGTCACTGTGTACATACATTACATTACTTATCCTGTACTGATCCTGAATTACATCCTGTATTATACTCCAGAGCTGCACTCACTATTCTGCTGGTGGAGTCACTGTGTACATACATTACTTATCCTGTACTGATCCTGAGTTACATTCTGTATTATACTCCAGAGCTGCACTCACTATTCTGCTGGTGGAGTCACTGTGTACATACATTACTTATCCTGTACTGATCCTGAATTACATCCTGTATTATACTCCAGAGCTACACTCACTATTCTGCTGGTGGAGTCACTGTGTACATACATTACTAATCCTGTACTGATCCTGAGTTACATCCTGTATTATACTCCAGAGCTGTACTCACTATTCTGCTGGTGGAGTCACTGTGTACATACATTACTTAACCTGTACTGATCCTGAGTTACATCCTGTATTTCACTCCAGAGCTGCACTCACTAATGTTACTCAGGATCAGTACAGGATAAGTAGCATGTATCTTTGTACCACCTACAGTATCTACCCTGGGTAGAATCCTCAGGCTGTCTCTTTGGGATGGACAGATGATCCACTGCTTGTCACTAGTGATGTCCCGAATAGTTCGCCGGCGAATAGTTCCCGGCGAACATAGCTTGTTCGCGTTCCCCGCGGCTGGCGAACATATGCGATGTTCGGTCCGCCCCCTATTCGTCATCATTGTGTAAACTTTGACCCTGTACCTCACAGTCAGCAGACACATTCCAGCCAATCAGCAGCAGACTCTCCCTCCCAGACCCTCCCACCTCCTGGACAGCATCCAGTTTAGATTCATTCGGATGCTGCATTCTCAGTGAGAGGAGGGACAGTGCTGCTGCTGCTGCTGATTTAATAGGGAAAGCGTTAGCTAGGGCAGTGTTCTGTGTCCACAGACTCATCTGCTGTAAGGACAGCGTCCTGACAGCACCCCAAAAAGCCCTTTTCAGGGCTGGTACATCAGTCTGCTTTTTTATTTTTTTTCATATATATATATATATATATATATATAAGCGATGAAAAGAAGGGCAGCACTCCAATAATAAAAATGAAAAACTTTATTTACCCATAAGGCTGTAGTGAAGTTTCGGCTCTTACACAGGAGCCTTCCTCAAGCAGGAAGGCTCCTGTGTAAGAGCCGAAACGTCGCTACAGCCTTATGGGTAAATAAAGTTTTTCATTTTTATTATTGGAGTGCTGCCCTTCTTTTCATCGCTTATTATTGATTGGATTGGCTTATATCCATACTGGGCTTTTTGCACCCTTCATCCATTTTTATCTGTGACGGTGCTGCCATCTCTTTTTTCTTTTTTTATATGTATATATATATATATATATATATACACTGACCTAAAGAATTATTAGGAACACCTGTTCTATTTCTCATTAATGCAATTATCTAGTCAACCAATCACATGGCAGTTGCTTCAATGCATGTAGGGTTGTGGTCCTGGTCAAGACAATCTCCTGAACTCCAAACTGAATGTCAGAATGGGAAAGAAAGGCGATTTAAGCAATTTTGAGCGTGGCATGGTTGTTGGTGCCAGACGGGCCGGTCTGAGTATTTCACAATCTGCTCAGTTACTGGGATTTTCACGCACAACCATTTCTATGGTTTACAAAGAATGGTGTGAAAAGGGAAAAACATCCAGTATGCGGCAGTCCTGTGGGCAAAAATGCCTTGTGGATGTTAGAGGTCAGAGGAGAATGGGCCGACTGATTCAAGCTGATAGAAGAGCAACGTTGACTGAAATAACCACTCGTTACAACCGAGGTATGCAGCAAAGCATTTGTGAAGCCACAACACGCACAACCTTGAGGCGGATGGGCTACAACAGCAGAAGACCCCACCGGGTACCACTCATCTCCACTACAAATAGGAAAAAGAGGCTACAATTTGCACGAGCTCACCAAAATTGGACTGTTGAAGACTGGAAAAATGTTGCCTGGTCTGATGAGTCTCGATTTCTGTTGAGACATTCAAATGGTAGAGTCCGAATTTGGCGTAAACAGAATGAGAACATGTATCCATCCTCTGATGGCTACTTCCAGCAGGATAATACACCATGTCACAAAGCTCAAATCATTTCAAATTGGTTTCTTGAACATGACAATGAGTTCAATGTACTAAAATGGCCCCCACAGTCACCAGATCTCAACCCAATAGAGCATCTTTGGGATGTGGTGGAACGGGAGCTTTGTGCCCTGGATGTGCATCCCTCAAATCTCCATCAACTGCAAGATGCTATCCTATCAATATGGGCCAACATTTCTAAAGAATGCTATCAGCACCTTGTGGAATCAATGCCACGTAGAATTAAGGCAGTTCTGAAGGTAAAAGGGGGTCCAACACCGTATTAGTATGGTGTTCCTAATAATTCTTTAGGTGAGTGTATATATATATTGCAGTTGCCTGCCCGTGTGTGAGAGGCTGCAGGCTCACAGACTGTACTGTGTCCACTGGCCAGGCCACCACTCATACCGTTACAGGGTGTCACACTCACAATACCTTGCAGATAAAAAAAAGCCAATTTATTTTTTCTCTGTGATATAATCGCAGTTGCCAGACAGCGAGAGGCTGCAGGCTCACAGACTGTACTGTGCCCACTGCCCACCACTTATATAGGGTGGCACAGTACCTTGCATGCATAGTACCACTTATCTAAAAAAAAATGACAGGCAGAGGCAGGCCACCCCACAGGGGCCATCATGGTGCTGTGATTTCCACTGGCCCTAGAATAATGCCCAGTGTTCAGAGGCCACGTACCCTGAACCCGAATAATTTGAAGAAAATAGTTGACTGGCTTACACAGGACACCCAATCTTCAACAGCCTCGGCTAAGAACCTTGACGCACCATCCTCCTCCAGCTCAGCTTCGGTCACCTGCTCTCAAGTTACCACTCTCCCGCCCGCCGCCACCACCACCACTACCACCACAGCCACCACAGCAACTTCACTTGATCCATCAGAGTTATTTACACATCAGTTGGATGAAATTAGTGATGCGCAACCATTATTGCCAGAGGATGGAGATAACAGGGATATGTCTCAGTCAGGCAGGATTACACACATGGACGTACAGTGTGATGATGATGATGATAATGATGTTGTACCCGCTGCTGCTTCCTTTGCTGAGGTGTCAGATACAAGTGAAGTGGTTGATGATGACGATATGTCCATGGATGCCACGTGTGTGCCTGCTTGAAGAGAAAAAGAAGAGGGGGAAAGTTCAGAAGGGGAGACAGAGAGAAGGAGGAGATGAGTTGGAAGCAGGGGGAGGTCGTCGCAAGGAGCTAGTGGCACAGTCAGACAGCATGTATCGGCACCCGGGGTCAGGCAGACAGCACGCCAATCAACGCATGCTGTTGCCACCACCAGAATGTCTTCATTGCAAAGCTCAGCAGTGTGGCATTTTTTTTGTGTGTCTGCCTCTGATAACAGCAATGCCATTTGCAACCTGTGCCAAAAGAAACAGAGTCGTGGGAAGTCCAACACCCACCTCGGTACAACTGCTTTGCGAAGGCACATGATTGCACATCACAAACGCCTATGGGATTAACACATGAGTACAAGCAGCACACAAACTCAAAGCCGCCATCCTCCTCCTGGTCCAGCATCTTCAGCCACGTCAACCACTGCTGTCCTCCTTGCCCCCTCTCAACCATCCGCCACTCCATCTCTCGCCTTGAGCAGTTCCTGCTCATCTGCCCACAGTCAGGTGTCTGTCAAGGACATGTTTGAGCGTAAGAAGCCAATGTCACAAAGTCACCCCCTTGCCCGGCGTCTGACAGCTGGCTTGACAGAACTCTTAGCCCACCAGCTTTTACCATACCAGCTGGTGGAGTCTGAGGCCTTCAAAAAATTTGTCGCTATTGGGACACCACAGTGGAAGGTACCCGGACGAAATATTTTAAAAAAAAGGCAATCCCAAACCTCTACTCTGAAATTGAAAAGGAAGTCATGTCATCTCTGGCATAAAGTGTTGGGGCAAGGGTCCATCTGACCACTGATACCTGGTCTGCAAAGCATGGCTCTGCAGCGGAATTGGTGACACTGCCACGACTTGCAGGCAGGCCTACTGCCACCTCCTCTACACCTCGTACCCCATCCTCTTCGATAACTTCCTCGGTTGAGTCCTCTTCTGCTGTGGCATCTGGCTGCACATCAACTGAATCCCCCCAGCAACCCAGGGGCTATTCCACATCCCGGATACGACACTGTCACGCTGTCTTGGGGTTGACTTGCCTTAAAACAGAGAGCCACACCGGACCAGCACTCCTGTCCGCCCTGAACGCACAGGTGGATCAGTGGCTGACCCCGCACCAACTGGAGATTGGCAAAGTGGTGTGTGACAATGGAAGCAATTTGTTGGTGGCATTGAATTTGGGCAAGTTGTCACATGTGCCGTGCATGGCACATGTGTTTAATCTCATCGTACAACGCTTTGTGTCTAAGTACCCAGGCTTACAGGACGTTCTCACGGCCATGGCGCACTTTTCAGATATCCAGCAGGGAAACAACATGCCAGTGAGGCGCTTGATCTGCGACAGCCCGACACGTTGGAATTCAACACTCCTAATGTTCGACCGCCTGCTCCAACAAGAAAAAGCCGTCAACGAGTATTTGTATGACCGGGGTGCTAGGACAGCCTCTGCTAAGCTGGGAATTTTTTTGCCACGTTACTGGACGCTCATACGCAATACCTGTAGGCTCATGCGTCCTTTTGAGGAGGTGACAAACCTAGTCAGTCGCACCGAAGGCACCATCAGCGACCTCATCCCATTTGTTTTCTTCCTGGAGCATGCCCTGCAAAGAGTGCTGGATCAGGCTGTAGATGAGCGTGAAGAGGAAGAGTTGTGGTCACCATCACCACCAGAAACAGCCTTGTCATCATCGCTTGCCAGACCTGCGGCAACGCTTGAAGAGGAGTATGAGGAAGAGGAGTCAGAGGAGGAATGTGGCTTTGAGGAGGAGGAAAACCAACCACAGCAGGCATCCCAGGGTGCTCTTTGTTGTCACCTATCTGGGACCCGTGGTGTTGTACGTGGCTGGGGGGAAGAACAGACCGTCAATGACATCAGTGAGGACGAGGAACGGGAAATGAGTAGCTCGGCATCCAACCTTGTGCAAATGGGGTCTTTCATGCTGTCATGTCTGTTGAGGGACCCTTGTATAAAAAGGATGAAGGAGAATGACCTGTACTGGGTGGCCACGCTACTAGACCCCCGGTATAAGCAGAAAGTGGCGGAAATGTTACCAAATTACCAAAAGTCAGAAAGGATGCAGCAGTTCAAAACCAAACTAAAAAATATGCTTTACACAGCTTATAAGGGTGATGTCACAGCACAACGGGAATCTAACTGGGGAAGAGGTGAAAGTAATCCTCCTCCTACCACGACCACGGTGGCAAGGACAGGACGCTTTACAGACGTGTTGTTGATGGAGGACATGCAGAGCTTTTTCAGTCCTACACATCGCCACAGCCCTTTGGGATCCAGCCTTAGAGAACGACTCGACCGACAGATAGCAGACTACCTCGCCTTAACTGCAGATATCGACAATCTGAGGAGCGATGAACCCCTTGACTACTGGGTGTGCAGGCTTGACCTGTGGCCTGAGCTATCCCAGTTTGTGATAGAACTTCTGGCCTGCCCCGCTTCAAGTGTCCTGTCAGAAAGGACCTTCAGTGCAGCAGGAGGCATTGTCACTGACAAGAGAAGTCGCCTCGGTCAAAAAAGTGTTGATTACCTCATCTTCATTAAGATGAATGAGGAATGGATCCCGTAGGGACTGACAGTGGGGGATACGTTTGACTAACAAAAGGCCTGATGACATGCCTTGGCCTCAAAATGGTCCCCACGCTGCTGTATTTAATGTCTGCATACCGGATGACTTTTGTGAATTCTGCGCCACCAACTAGGGTACAAGCCGCAATGTTTTAGTCACCTTTCTGCCTGGAAAACATCAATTTTTCCGCCCGCTGCTACAACAGCGGCTGCAACAATACCATTATTTTTCAGGCATGTGTACATGCCTAATTTTTCTGGCCTGTACGTGCTGCACTGTGGCTGCAAAAACAAAACCAAAAAAAAGGCACATACATGTATCAATTCCCCTTCGTGATCGTTACCTTGTCGTGGTGAAGGGGCTTGCGTATCACAATGAAGCTATCATCACCTCTATGAGTGTGTTGGCAATGTTGCCACACCCCAGATGATAAGGCCGTTGCTTCATTATGATCAGACCAAAAGCGATCGGCTGGATAATTTTTCATAGAAAAAACATAAATTTTCTTTTTTTTTCTTATTTTTTTTTAAGTTGTATGGGTTTTTAATACAAAAAATAAAAAAATCATAATAAAGTCTCTTAATAGTTTATTAGAAATAATGCAGACAATTTTAAAAATCCCCATCAATTCCAATACAAAGCAAGTACAAAGCTCAGAACTAAATTATTGCAGGATGTCGTAATGGTTCGTTAATTCGACAATGGTTAATCAATTCGACACACGTCCTCGGATAGGGGACGTAACAGGGATTAAACTGATAGGAATAGTACTAGTTAAGACACCACTCACACAGGGTGTCACAGCACATTGCTCCGTGCACGCTCAGTGCCCCAACTTGGGAGTACGAGGACCGACCAAGCTGCTTTTTCCATCTCCCGGTTCCT